>NC_142763.1:35782698-35807698 GCF_054948205.1 Urtica dioica subsp. dioica
ATTGCATTTTTAGGATATGTTTATGTTTCCAATTAGAACTACATGAGAGTCAGAGATGTCTGAAAGAGGCAAACTTAACAAGCGATTGATACCGAGGACACACGAATGCTATTTTGCCTGTTGTGTCAGATACTTAACTTCTAAAAATTCAGCCCGGATAAACCAAGATGATTAATGAACATCGAAACCCTATCGTTAAGAGTGCTTATACCTCATAATTGCAGAATATGTTAAAAAAACATAAAAAGCTGTTCAGTTCCAAAAGATGGTGTTTTAGACTGTTATCCTCATTGGTATTATACTCATCGGAATTCCTCGGCCACCCGACAACGGTCCAGTCGTGGATTTTTGTTAGGTACATAGAAGGTCAATCAGGCAGGATCGTGATTCCTTAGCAGGTCAATCGAGTCTTAATTTGGTTCTCATCGGGATTTTCCATGGCTCACCGAAAGATACTTATCAAGAAACACTCTTCTATGCAAACAATAGATTGTTCATAACTTCATATAACTTTGTGACCACACCATTGGTGAAATAAATTTTGTGTTTGTGACCATCTGGTTTCTAATGGATCATATTGTATGTGTTGTCAAAAGTATAGAAAATAGAGATCGTGTCAGAGAGAGACAGAAGATTTAAATATTTTATAATGGCGTGTTAGGATGTCTTATAGAAATTTTGCTTGGTCATAGACAATGCCACAATTAGAGCAAGCTAATTATTACCATACCAGTAAATGTTGTAGTTGCTTCAAATTCTTATCACATGTCTGTTTCACCACCTGAATTTCTAAACTAATTGCTGGATGCGAATTCTTATCCGAGTTGGGCGCTGGAAGATTTGTCTTCATTCAGATAGAAAGCTGGCTCTTATGCTTGCTCCCAGGTATGAACATAGTCCCACATGTCGCCTAAACATTACGAAGTTATTCCCGTAACGATCTGATATGGCTTGGCATTAGATTTGAATAAGGCCTCGTGGTTCTTGAGTTCACCATGTAATTCTCACTCGGCTTTCTTTCTCCAACAGATTTTCGTGTTCGGCATCGACGAAGCTCAATAATTCCAGGAACTATACGATTTCTGTCCACGGGTCGATCGTCGATCAATCGGGATTCGATCAGGGGTCTTTGTGGGTCAATCGGGTCTGGGTCGTGTGTCATTCGCGGGTCAATCGGGTCAAACATTACAGCTTCAACAAGGAAGGCTTTAGTTACGTTGCACTTTGTAAATCTTGTCACACATGGTTAGGGTACTCTGGATTGTTTCAGGGCGATATAAATTAGATGGCTCAGAGAGGTTTATCTATGGATTATGAAAGCAAGTAACATAAACTTTATTAATAAGTATCAGTTTGAGATGAGACTTATTGAATTCCTATGTCTCGCTTATAATCAAGCAAAGTTCTATATCAGTGGACTTATATCAGAAGTTACATTGTTCTTAAACAAGCTGCTACGTACCATTTAGGATTTTTCGTTGGAGTACAAGGTATCTCAAATAGGACAAATTATCATTGAATATGGCTATATCTCCGAGGTAACGGACCCTGGTTTTCCAAAAGAAACTTTTATCTATATAACCCCCGTCTTTTTTTTAGTCTGATCGTCGACTACTCGACATAGCATCTACAAGTTTCCGTCATCAATCTTTTTCTGTTTCAATTAAACAACTCTCTGAAACCACACATTTTGAGTCTCGACGTAGCAGCTTTAGAAGCCCTCGTGGTCTCGACATCGTTTCCACACATTTTGAGTCTGAACAATGCTTGGGACCAAAGCGGCGTATTCACATACCGACTTTCTCTCTCTCGAACTGATATTCCCCCATCGTTCATGGATCAATTGGGTCACAATCACGAACCTTTCCTGGGCCTATCTCAGTTGTGGGTCTTACGTGGCTCAATTGGGTCTCAGATCTTAGTCGTGGGTCTTTCGCAGGTCAATCGGGTCTCATGGGTCAATTGAATCACAATTCAGGGTTTTTCGCTAGACAATCGAGTCACATCGTGAGACTTTCACGGGACAATCGAGTCACAATCGTTTCACGGGTCAAGGTCACAATTATGGGTCTTTCGATGATCATGAGTCGTTAAATATATCGTTGGTCATGGGTCGTAAATCGACTTTCTCTCTCTAGAACTGATTCCCCAAGTGTTCTTCATGGGCCAATTAGGTCATAATCACCAGCCTTTTTGTGTCAATCTCGGTTGTGGGTCTTACGAGGGTCAATCGGGTCTTGATCTTGGTCGTGGGTCTTTCGCCAGCCAATCGGGTCTCCCAGGTCAATCGAATAACAACTGTGGGTCTTTCGCTGGACAATCAATCACAATTGAGGGACTTTTGCGGGACAATCGGGTCAGAATCGTGGGACTTTCGCGGGACAATCGGATCAGAATCGTGGGACTTTCGCGGGACAATCGGGTCAGAATCGTGGGACTTTCTCGGGCCAGGGTCACAATCGTGTGGGACTTGAAATAATTCCCCGTCAGTTTTCATCGAACTCTATATACAGATCTAAAAAAACATGAGAACGACAAGCAAAAAATAGAGAAACGACGAAAGACGAAGTAGGAAATCGGGGATGAGTTAATCGATTCGCATAGACCCTAGCAATACTGCATGGTCTAGGAGATAGAAAAAGAAAAAAAAATGACGAACAGGAAACAAAGATCTAAAAAAAACATGAGAACAAAAACGAATGAAAAAAACAGCAACGATGAACCCAAAATACAGAAACGAATAAAGACGGAAGTAAGAAATTGGGGAAGAGGTTAACCAATTCGCATGAACCCTAGCGATACGGATGGTTCCGATGACGGAATCGAGTGCGTAATTCATAGTCCCGAGCAAAGGGGAAAAAAGTAGGAATAACGACAAACACAAAACGCAGATCTAAAAAAACATGAGAACGAAAAGGAAAAAGAACAACGGAGGACGGAGAACAGAAAGTAAAGATCTAAAAACGCATGAAACAAAAAGGAAAAAAGAAACATCAGCGAAGAACCGATCTAAAAAAGCATGATAGAAAAGGAAAAAGAAACAGCAACGAAGAACAACGAAGGTTGAAAATGGGGAAGAGACGACGAAGGTTGAAAATGGGAAGAAGATCGATTCGCATAAACTCTTAACGGTACTGGATTTTATTTTAAATGGGCTTAAGTACAAATATATAGCCCTGGGCGTTGTTGTTAGATGCGAATCGAACGGCTGACTAATCTGCTCACGGTGCGATTTTGTAGTAACGAAAAACCCCAATTGTTTTTTTAGGCTAAAAAAAGAAAACCCTTGTGCATGTTTGGTTCACCATAAAATGAAGGAATGGAATGGAATCCATTCCAAAAAAATTGGATTGCTTTGTTTGGTTTAATTTTTTTTAAGTAATCATCATTCTATAGAATTTTCATTACTCCATTTTCATTCCTCGTATATTGGGGAGAATGAACCATTCCATTATGTAATCAATTATTTTTCCAAATTTATCCCTAAATCTTTATTATTTTGTTTACTTAAAAAAATTAAAAACTTTCAACTTCAAAATACCAAAACCAGATATGTTGATGGCACTCGACCTCGGCCACCTCCTGGACCGCCTCCACCGACGACGCCGTCTCCGACCGCCGCCCTCGCAATCCGCCTTTATTAAACCCTAGTCAATCTTTAAACACAACGGAACCAAAAAACCCTAGCAATGGCGTTGGACTTGAACTCCGGCGGACCTCACTCTATCCACGCCGCCGACTAGCCGTCGTCCCCGGCCGGCTTCGTGGAGTGGGCGAAGGCCAACAGCTCACTCGGAGACCGAGGCTTTTCCGGCGTAGGCGCAGAGGACGCTCGAGACCGTGAACTCGCTGAACCTTCGGCTTTCTCTGTGCATACGCGAGAACAGTCCGAGGGCTTCTCTCTCATCGCCACTCTTCGCCAGCGACCCAATCATGGTGTTCCACGACACCATGCTTCTCTCAGGCATTCCGTCGAACACCTTACGGGCGTCTCTGACCAGACTGCATTTCATGGCTTGCAGACATTCGAACCAGAGGGCCTTTGAACTTTGGGGACGATAAAGTCGGGTTATTTTTGTCAATTACCATCTCATTCCATTCTTATTTTTAATTGATTAAAAATAATTACCAAACAACATACTAGCTTTTCATTCTCATTCTATTACCATTCTCATTCACATTCTCATTCATATTCCACTTTTCTTTTTCAACCAAACGTACCCCAATTGTTAGGGGTTTCATTCTTTCCCCTTTTTGGAAAAATAGAATTTAAAAAAAAAACATAAATTAAATAACCAACTAAGCTATGTAAGCCTATTTCTGATCAAATAAAAAAAGTTATGCAAATGTTTTATTAATAGTAAAGAAACATGAATTAAAAAAACACGAGATTTTCTCTTTTGAAGAGAGCTTTTCATAATTTTGTTAGCAATACGATAATGAATATTGTTTATGTTGCACTTTGTCTTTCATTTATGCGGAATGGCTTAGGTTCAAATTGATTTGGCCAAAGCATATAAAGCTAGTCCATCAAAAAAATCGAATTGGATACTAACATGATCAGTTTTGAGATTTCAACGCTAAAACTCCCTACAAATCAGAAGCCGAAATAAAAACAATAACAAAGAAAGCACTTAAATATTTATAGAGGTTTAATTTCAACGTGAGATCTACGTCTACTTTGTCACTGCATATTCACTATAAATTCAATCGGAAAAAGTTTAAACAAACTCGTTATCTCTTTCTCTCTGTACTGACTTTTCTCTTTTGTTTTTCCACACCTGAAAAAGTGATGGCTACAAAATATTTATAGAGAAACAACTAGATGAAATGCTCATAATAGATTTGACCTTTTTCCTGACCAAAACGACATGCACACTGTTGATGTCGTTTCTGAGCCTTAACTATCATGAAGAAAATTAAAAGATTATTTTGGAGTTTATTTTGATTTCTTTATGTGGATCTCAGAAAAAATGTCGTAAGGAAACAAGAGGACAATTATAAACAACTATCTTAAGAACAAGCAAACGATTTTATTAAATATTTGGCCTAGAATACATTGGTCGAGCTCAACTGATTATGAACACAATTGACGAGCTAAGAAGTACAATTTTAGAGAGAGATAGGGAGATAGAGACTATGCGGTAAAGTAAAAGTAACGTCCAAATTCTCTCTGAAAAAGAGAATTTATATTACGACGAGATGCGAAATTCTCGAAGATACGTTTTGGCGACTTCGTCCTTCATTGCCTCTTCTTTTGCCACTTCGCTTCTGTGTTTGAACGTGCTTGGTAGAAATCGTCAACTCTTCGAGTTTTAAGGCGAGATCGTGTTGACTTCGACTTCGTCATGACCTTGGTGGTCGCATTGTGAGCTTGTAAATAGACTTGGGTCAGGCCCTAGTAATTTATTAAACTCGTATGACAATGAATTATAAAAATCAATTAATAATTATCGTTTATTTATTATTTAAATAATTTTATCGAAATGGGTTTTGATGGACATTGGGCTTTGGTGGTCCAATATCAAATTATTTTAGGGGCTGAACTCTACCCCCACAATAAGCCCCCAATCTATCTAATGTTTGGATAATATTAAAAAGATTAGGGCTTATTAAGACTTTAGAGTCGAAAAGGAGTTGAATTCGCCCGAAATTTGAGCGCGAATCAAATATTTCAAAAATATTCGATTCTGAATGCGCTACAGTGTCACGATTCCAAAGTCGAACCGTTTTTGGGCGTTAGTTGAAAATATTTCGCACGGATCGAAGAGATAAAATTTGATTTGATGGTTGATTATGAAAATCTTCGGAAGTGGGTTTTAACCGCCCGTTATGACATATTTCAAAGATGAATTCTCCCAATTTATATTTTTCACTGTCTTTGCTTCGTCGTTTTCTCTCTAGCGAGCTCGTAGATTTCTTGAGTTCGGTTAGTGTCTCTTAGCAGTTCGTTTTCAGTTTTCTTGACTTCGTCTAGGACTCAATCCAGAAGACATGTCAAACCTATAAGAAAACTCATGGTCCTCTACCAAAGCTTGTTACGAGAACGAAAATCTCTTATCACCCTATTTAGTAATGTTTGCTGATTTAAAATCATATCATAGGAAATATCAAATTCTTTACGACATGAATGCCCGATTCAATTGTCTTGGATCACTCACACCATGTTGATAAAATTCTAGACAAGTTTGGAAATGACGATTCTGGAGTTTCCAGAACTCATGAGACATTAGTCAAGAATTGTCTAAGAGTAAAGGAGGAAATCATCTCTCAAATTAAATATACGAGGATGATAGGAAGTCTCATCTACTTGACGAATTGTATAAGACCTGATTTAGCGTACACTGTGAGTAGATTGGCTAGATGTACAATTAATCCAAACTCTGAACATTGGAAAGAAATCGTGAGAATTTGAGTTGACTACAATTCATTCATGATTACAATCTACGCTATACGAGATATCCTGAAGTCATTGAATGTGTCATTGATGTGAGTTGGATATCTGATATTCAAGATTCGAAAGCTACTAATGGATACGTATTCATTCCCGGAAGTGCAACTATGTCTTGGAAATCCTCTAAACAAACTGTGATAACTAGATCCACGATGGAATCTCAGTTTGTTACATTAGATAAATGTGGCGAAGAAGTTGAATGGCTAAGAAACTTCGTGGAGGATATTCCTAACAAGACAAAAAATGTGTCTTTAATATGTTTATATTGTGATAACCAATTTTTTATTGGTACAACACAAAATGTGATGTACAATGATAAGTCTAGACATATCCGTCAACGACATAATATCATTAGACAACTTATCTTGTATAGAGTCATTATTATTGACTATGATAGGTCCAAAGAGAATATTTTGGATAATCCGCCAACCAAATGGTTAAATAGGAACAAAGTAGGGGAGACATCTAAAAGAGTGGGGCTAAAGCCCATGGAAAATAAAGCCAAGGCAAAGAAAATCCAACCATGCTAACTAGAGATCCCAAGATCTTGGTTCAAAGGGACAACCTAATTGTAGAAGGCAAAGTGAGGTCACTGCGGGGAAGACCCCCGATACTATTCCTGTTATAAAACGGTCATAACCGTACGAGACTAAGCTTTGAGCTTTTAGTGATTTTGTGAAATAGGATCCGAGATTCGGAGTGAGTTATGTGGGATTACTCTTAGGAAAAAAACCACATATGCAAGAGAAAAATTTGATCGCTTCAAAAGAGAATTAATTGAAAGTAATTCTCTAGAAACTCTTGCAGAACCAACCGAATGTTCCGGGCCGAAATGAATATAACCATCGGAACTTCACTTGTGTCAGGAAGATATTAGTAGGGAATATGTTTATCGTGTATATAAAACGACTATGAGTTCAACGACATCGTGTCTATTGAGTAGTTAGTAAAGATTGCTTATCTTTTCGAGGGAAGGTTCAACGATTTTGCCTACATATCCTATACTAGTATTGACCATAGAATAAATTACCACATCGAGTCGTGTCGTGTCATTTTGCTGTCGTTACTCAATTTCATAAATGTGGGGGATTGTTGGAGTATTTGGTAATAAAGAGCATTTATTACCATGTGAGTGACTAATATGTGGCTAACATTAGAGCGGAGTCCACTCATTAGAATCGATTACTTCTAGCGTATTCTTAATCCTCGTTGTGACTAATTTAATATTTATTTTCCAAAATCAAAGCTATATTGAATTATAAACTGATGTTCAAAGTGTATTTAATAACATCAAAGTATTGCAAATGAAATTGTATGTGTTGTGGTTGAGTGTGTGCATACAGGAGTCCCACATAGAAAAGATAAGTAAATTTTTTTTTTTATATATGTAATTTGTGCTCAAGGGTTTGGGTTCCCAAAGTGACTCAATTTTGTAGAGGGTCAGGGGCTTAGACACGTCCAAGTCCATCACGCGCGCGCGCCGTTAACCTTTCGTCTAGTCGGGCGAGCGGGTCGGGTTGGGTTGGGCTTGACCCTTCCCTCTTATGTTTCCTTCAAGATTTTATTTTATTTTGTTGACAAAAATAAAATACTTTATTTTGGTATTGTAACATCCCATTAAGGCTACAGTTTTGTTGTTTGTAACCGTGCACTTAGTGCTTTTGTTTAAACCTTTGTAATCGAACATTACAGTTTAATGGGTTAAACGTTCCTCTGAATGTTTGTAACCATGTCTTGGGATTGCCTATATAAGGTGGCTTGGATTATCATTCAAAACACACAGAAAGCAAGCATTTCTTAGTGTTCTTTTCTCCCTCTCCGAAATTGTTTATTTTTTCCTTTATAGTCCGGTGGTAGTTTATGACAAAGTTGTTCTAGTCCACTGAAGTCAAGCTTTGTGGTGCCATACCTTGTCTTATCTGCTAGTTGTACCCTGGAAGAGGTTGCTCGTATAGTCCAGCCCTTGTGGGAGGCAATAACACTTTAAGGAGACTTTCCAACAATCTTTGGCTTAACTTTTTTTTTTCTCTTCATGTATACCAGTTGAGTTTTCCACTTGGTTTCTTTTCTGGTTCTTGTCTATATTTATTTATTTCATTAATTTGTGGAAAATATTATTTTTAATATTATTTATCTAACATTACTTTTACAAGTATTTTATTTGAAGATGATTATTTCGTAAATATTTAGAATTTTCAATTATTTATGAATATCTATTTTTTTTTATAATTGTTGGATGTTTTTGTTATTATTTTATATAAAAAATATAATAACTAAAAAAAAGTTAAATGAAACCGTAAAAAATAATAAAACAATCAAATAAAACTCTAAATAACAACTAATAAAATAGAAAATTAGGCATTCTCGAAATTAATAAAGGTATTATTAAAAAAAAAAAAAAAACAAAAGAGATACTATTTCTTTATTAAAATGAGGTAGTATAGGTAATTTCAACAAGGAAAATTTGATAAACCAAACTTAATGTTACTTCCCATTGAAAATCAAATTCAGTGTTGAACACTTTAGGAAAACCAAGCTTTTGGATAGGTAAACGTCTAAAAATATTTTTGCAAGAAAACTTTGAAATGATTAAAAATATGAAGTCAAAAACTTTGAAATCACTAGAAAAATGAAAGCAAAACCTTCGAAGATATAAAAATGAAGGCATAAACTTTGAAAATAGATTATTTTGACACTAGTGATTTCGAAGTTTTTTGTTTCGATCTTTTAAGTCAGTTCAAAGGTTATACCTTCAATTTCTAGTGATTTCGAAGTTTTTAAATATGGGTATTTTTAACGTTAAATCTATAGAAATTGCTCATTTTAGGACTAAATTTCCTTATCTTTCCAATTATGTTTTTTTTTTTTTAAAGTCACAACTAGGACCATTTCAAGAAAGATATTTTTTTTCCTAATCCACCCTTATCTAATTTATATATTTATTTTTCATTATTATATTTTCTTTTTATGTGTAATAACCATTTAAACCTAACTTTTTTTCTTTTATACTGAATAAAATAGATTTTAATAATAGAATAAAAGTAAGAGAAAGAAAGAATAAAAGAAAGAAAACTAAATTTTAAAAGTCCATAACTCTTGATTCTGAATTCCGTTTGCGGAATTTTTTTGTATCAACGTGAAGCCCTCAATGAGTGCTTTCATTTAAGACCGGTTTTGTCGATGTCTTGTTTTAAGATCAAATTTTGTGACAACATTGTCATGAAACTTCTAAATTTCGTGACAACGGTCTTATAGAACATAATAATATATTGACAACATACTCACGAAATTTAATTTTTCTCTAAAAAATTCACCAAGAGTCATTTGATTCTTTGACAAATATTGGTTTACAACGTGGTATCATATAGAGGTTTGCAAAAAGATAATTAGTTTTACATTTTTGTATTTTTAGGTATTCAAAGTTGGAACCAGGTTGTAAACAACTAATTTTCAATGAACCATGAGATTATGGACTAATTTCTCGAGAAATTCAAAATTACGTGACAATGTCTTCAAGAAAATATTTTGTTTTGTGGTTTTGTTGTCACAAATTTTTGGGATTTTGTGTCAATAAGGCCACGAAATTTATGGACACGAAATCTTAAAATTTTGTGGCTTTGTAGTCACGAATCAGTGACCATATTGTTACAAAACATAGGAATTTTGAGGCAATATTGTCACAATTTGTTTTTTTTTTTTTTTGGCAAATTCGCTCTAGATAACTTGATTATTTGACAAATAATGGTTTCCAACGTGATGTCGAGTCAAGGATGAAATTTAAAGAAAAACACTTA
This sequence comes from Urtica dioica subsp. dioica, assembly GCF_054948205.1. Taxonomy (NCBI): domain Eukaryota; kingdom Viridiplantae; phylum Streptophyta; class Magnoliopsida; order Rosales; family Urticaceae; genus Urtica; species Urtica dioica. The sequence continues at coordinate 35,792,947 of NC_142763.1, forward strand.
AGAACTATGAATGCCAACCTTACATGAGATGACTTGTATTATTTTGTTGGAATAAATTTCCTCACTAATTTTATTTTTTAAAAATTCAAGAAAATGATAGGTTCTAAGGGACATGCAATCAATCTATGTTAATATTCAAATTTACGTAATGAAACATATTCTTTTCGTGGACAAAGTTATTATGGTGCATTTTCTCTAGAAAATACAATATTTCGTGACCACAGTCATCACGAAATTGTTCCGTTTGGTGACCATAAGGTCACAAAATTTCAGTGTTTCATGATCAAGTTGTCACAAAAATTATAGATTTTGTGACTATTGCCGTCACAAATTTTGCATATTTCGTGACCACATCGTCACGCAACAGAGACATCATAGTCACGACACTTGCTGATTTCGTGACATCCTGGCCACGAATTTTTTTTTTCTTTCAAAAATTCGATCAATACGACTTGATTAGAAGAAAAATAGTGGTTTTCAGCCTGGTGATGAGTAGGGGTTAAAGATTTTTTTTAAAAAAAAATTACAGTATGAGCCATGTAATCCAATATTGTATGAGAGATCATGAGATAGTTGCTAGTATTATATTGTAGAAATATAATTCCTCACAAATGTTATCATATAAAAAATTACTAAAATGATATATTTAAAAGTAATGGTATCCAATCTATGTTATTATTCAAAATTATGTAACATAACATGTTATCTCGTTATCCAAATGAATCCACATCTTATGTGTATAAGGATTTTTTTAAGCTATCTACCATTTGAAATTATTCTGAAAATTATTGTTCTTTCGCGGACCAACTTACTATGGCGCATTTTTTTCTTCTAGAAAATACAACATTTCGTTACCATAGTCATCACGAAACTGTTCTATTTTGGGACCACAAGGTCACAAAATTTCAGCATTTCGTGACCACAAGGTCACAGAATTTTGGTGCTTCGTGAGCAAGTTGTCTCGAAAACTATAGATTTCATGACCACTGTTGTCACAAATTCTGCATATTTCGTGATCACATCGTCACGAAATAGAGATAACATGATCACGAAGCGTGCTGATTTCGTGACATCATGATCATGAAAATAATAATTTTTTTCTTTCAAAATTTGACAAGTACGACATGATTCGAATAAAAGTAGTGGTTTACAGCCTGGTGGTGAGTGAGGGTTGAAATATAAACTCTTAAAAAATTACCTTATGAACCATGTAATCCAACATTGTATGAGATCGTGACTTGTATTATATTGTAGAAATAATTCCTTACAAATGTTATCATATAAAAATCAGTAAAATGATATATTTAAAGGTAATGTTAACTGATCTATATTATTTTCAAATTTACTAACATAACATATTATCTCGTGATCCAAATGTGTCCACGTCTTATGTGTATAAAGATTTTTTTAATTTCTTTTAAGCTATCTACCAAATGGAATTATCTTGAAAACTATTGTTCTTTCGCGGACCAACTTAATATGGTGTATTTTCTCTGTCATCACGAACTGTTCTATTTTATGACCACAAGGTCACAAAATTTCAGCGTTTCGTGACCACAAGGTCACAGAGTTTTGGTGTTTTGTGACCAAGTTGTCACGAAAATTATAAATTTTGTGACCATAGTCGTCACGAGTTTTTCATATTTCGTGACCACATCGTCACGCAACAGAGACTTCACGGTCACAAAGTTTGCTGATTTCGTGACATCCTGGTCATGAAATTGAGGTTTTTTGTTTTTTTTTTTTTTCATAATTCAATCAGTTGATTTGATTAAAAAAAAATAATGGTTTCCAGTCTTGATGATGAGTGGGGGATGAAATTAAAAAAAAAAAATTACCTTATTATGAGATCAGTGATTTGTACTATATTGTAAAAATATAATTCCTCACAAATGTTATCATATAAAAAATCGGTACAATGATATAATTAAAGGTAATGATAACCAATTTATGTTTTTTTTTCAAACTTATGTATTATAACATGTTATCTCGTGATCCAAATCTGTCCAGGTCTTATGTGTATAAAGAATTTTTTAAAGCTAGCTACCAGCTGACATTATCATAAAAATCATTGTTATTTCGTGATATCCTGGTCACAATTTTTTTTTTCCTTTTCAAAATTCGACCAACATGACTTGATTAGAAGAAAAGTAGTGGTTTCCAGCCTGCTGACGAGTAGGTGTTGAAATATAAAAAAAATTACCGTATGAACCATGTAAACCAACATTGTATGATATCATGAGATAATGACTTGTATTATATTGTAGAAATATAATTCCTCACAAATGTTACCATATATAAAAAAAAAAATCGATAAAATTATATATTTCAAGGTAATGGTAACCAATCTATGTTATTTTCAAATTGACGTAACATAATGTGTTATCTCGTGATCAAAATGTGTCCACGTCTTATGTGTAAAAGGATTTTTTTTTCTTGTTTAAGCTATCTACTAGTTGACATTATCCTGAAAACCATTGTTCTTTTCCGGACCAAGTTTATGGTGCATTTTCTCTAGAAAATACAACATTTCTTGACCACAGTCATCACGAAACCGTTCCGTTTCGTGACCACAAACTCACAAAATTTCAGCATTTCATGACCACAAGGTCACATAATTTCGGTGTTTCGTGACCTAATTGTGACAAAAATTATGGATTTCATGAATATTGTCGTCATGAATTCCGTATATTTCGTGACCATATAGTCACAAAAAAGAGACAACATGGTCAAGAAGCGTGCTGATTTTGTGACATCCTGGCTACGATTTTTTTTTTCTTTCCAAAATTCGACCAGTACGACTTGATTAGAAGAAAATTAGTGATTTCCAGCCTCGTGATGAGTGGGGGTTGCAATATAAAAAGAGATAAAAATAAAATTACCGTATGAACCATGTAATCCAACATTGTATGTAATCATGAGATAATGACTTATACTATAAATTGTATAAATACAATTCCTCACAAATGTTATCATATAAAAAATCGATAAAATGATATATTTCAAGGTAATGGTAATCAATCTATGTTATTTTTCAAATTTACGTAACATCATGTCTTATGTGTCTAAGGATTCTTTTTGGTTTTTTTTTTTTTTTTTTTTTTTTTTTTTTTTTTTTCTGGTTTAAGATATCTAAGAGTTGACATTATCCTAAAAACCATTGTTATTTCTCGGATCAAGTTATTTTGGTGCATTTTCTTTAGAAAATACAACATTTCGTGACCACAGTCACCACGAAACTTTTCCGTTTCGTGACCATAAAGTCACAAAATTTTAGTAATTCGTGACCACAAGGTCACACAATTTCGGTGTTTCGTGACCAAATTCTCACAAAAATTATGGATTTCGTGACCAATGTCGTCGTGAATTCTGGACATTATGTGACCACATCGTCACGCAACAAAGACAACATGGTCACGAAGCTTGCTGATTTCGTGATATCCTGGTCACGAAATTGATTTTTTTCTTCAAAATTCGACCAGTACGACTTGATTCGAAGAAAATTAATGGTTTTTAGCCTGGTGACGAGTGGGGGTTGAAATTAAAAAAAAAATTACCTTGTTATGAGATCATGAGATAGTGACTTGTATATATTGTACAAAATTTCAGGATTTCATGACAACAAAGTCACAAAATTTCTTGATTTCGTGATCACCTTAAACACTAGACAATGTTGTCACGAAATTTAGCAGTTTGGTGACAACATGATCACGCAATTTAAGTTTAAATAAATACGGTCAAGACCGATCTTAAAAGATTGTCTAAGAGATCTTCGCGTTGACACCAAAATTTTATAAAACGAAGGTCGGAATAAAAAGTATGGACTTTTAAAAAATTTGAGTTTTTTCTTTCATTCTTTCTCTCTTTTCTTTTTATTAAATATATTATATCAAAGTAATGGTAAAATTGGAGAAAATATATTATTCTATATTAATATATATTATATAAAAATGATGGTAGGAAAAATGAAGGGAAAAATTGTCTTTACTTTATGAAAAAATAAGGGTAAAAAAGAGAAAAAAAAGACTCTCTCTCTCTCTCTCTCTCTCTCTCTCTCTCTCTCTCTCTCTCTCTCTCTCTCTCTCTCTCTCTCTCTCTCTCTCTCTCTCTTATTTGAATGTAGTTGGAAAAATTTCCTTTTCTTGAAATCCTAAAATAAGAAAAATAATCTATCAAACAATTTGATTTTTTTAAATGTTCAACATAAAACTTGATTTTCAAATGTAAAATCCCATTTATCCTCTCAGCTTCATGTTTTTTACTTCCTAATATCCTTTGTATCCCCAACTTCTCTTACTTCATACCAGCACTCCTATTTGTACATAGTTAAATATTGCAATTCAATAGTTTTATCCTGAAACCAATGTGTATTCTGTTTAATGTTATAATTTCGATGTCTTAGTTTTATCCTGAAACCAATGTGTATTCTGTTTAATAATGTTATAATTTTGATGTCTTTGTTTTTTATACATCTTAGTACGCCCTCTCACACTTTCACCTTGATTTTCTTAAAATAAACTTCAATTCATATCTACATCATAATTTAAAAGGGTTCAATTTTATTTTTTCTTTAACTCAGTTTCTCATTTGCTGAATGTTTTGAGGATCTGTACAAAATTATAAGTCAATAAATAAAAGATCACATTATCTGGTATTTTATTACTCTGAACTCTTAACAAATAAATGGTTTAGTTACTAAATTATGGAATAGTGTTATCGTGTCCCTAAAATGCAATACAATTGAATCAAACGCAATACATGGGAACAAATCATGAACAACTAATTAAGGAACACAAACGTGGTCTTATAAGTAGATGGCTGGAGGATTAATTGTCAAACAGAAGGAAAAAATTTGGTAACACATCAAATAATTTTAACTTCAGATATCACTGATTAAGGGATTCACAATTAAGTTTGAACTTATTTGAACCCTGTTTGAGTCAATAAGGAAAGTGGTCTTTAGGTATTTATTTTTAATGAATTATTTACTAAGTATGATGATGACATTTCCTCTGCCAATGTACTGGTAAATGACAAACACTTAACTGATTTTCCTTGGGTATCAAGATAATATAAGTAGTGCCACTCACCGACAACGTCCTTTGTATCTCCTGGTCTATTTGGAATGCAAGGAATAAAATGATCTTTGAAAACATTAAGAAGGACCCTTACTAGATTACTTCGTGGACGTCAAATTTTCTTCTTGAATTTCAGTCTGCCCAATCCAGACACTCATCTTCTGTTAGCTTGCCGAGCGGTCCTGACCCCAAACAGGACCGCTCCCAAGCAAGATGGGTACCCCCAAGTTGCGACCTCTACAAGCTCAACGTCGATGCCTCAATTCCAAAATCTTCTAACTTTTTTGGAGTTGGAGTTGTTATTCGCATCTCTTTTGGACTGGTCGTGGCTGCATTGGCTCAAAATCTCCTAGGCAAATTCACGATCAAAGAAGCTGAAGCTTTCGCTCTTCGCTACAGCTTATCTTGGGCTTTGGACGTGTTTCTGCCTATCCACTTTGTGGAGTCAGATGCTAAGACGGTGGTGTAAGCTTTGGAGAGGAAATCTTCTTTCAAGAATGAGTTGGGTTCTATTTTGTCTGATGTATCTAGTTTATTGTCTAACTTTCCAGGAGTAAAGTTGTCTCACATCTATAGGGAAGCCAACATGGCAGCCCATGGGTTAGCAACTTACGCTCTTTTCATAGATGATAAACTCGTTTGGTTGGAGGATTTTCCTCTTTCGATAGAGTCTGTAATTAATCAAGAACGTTTGTGATTAATAATAGATTTCTATTTTTCAAAAAAAAACTCTACTTAGTCTTACAAGTGAGAAAGAAAGGGGAAAAAAAAAGAAGCGCGGTCTTGAACCCCAACACTATAAATTCCACAACTTTGTCTCTGACATTTCAAAATCGCGAGGGAACAGAAAAGGCACACCAGAGAATGAGGGTTTGACGAAAACCGATTTTCATGGCTAACTTATCGAGCCTGGTTCGCGAGCTCCGAGAACGCATCGCGGCTTCGTCGTCGGAATCTCCTTCCAACGCCAACTACGACGATGGTGGTAGCGGCGGCGACGCTCTCGAGATTCGATTCCGCGCAGTTCTTCCCAATCTCCTTCACGCCTACGTCGTTCCTTCGCCTTCTGGTTAGCGTTTGACTCCCGATAGAAAAAGAAAGGAATATCTCCGATTCTCTTCAAAACTCAGCTTTCTCGTGTGCTATTATGTTACCTTAGTGCTTTCCAAATATATTGGATTTTGTAATAATTTTTTGAAATGAGCGAATTTAGAGAGCGTGTTCGGGAAGGAAAATATGTTTGTCGTTTCGACATTGATCCATCTTTTTTTTTTTTTTTTTTTTTTTTTTTCAGCGAGCGAGAGAGAAGTGATTGCAGTACTGAAGCTTATCTCTCACCTGGCTAAGAATTTTCCAGCCGTATTTTACCATGGTAAGGCCAGTGCCGTTTTGCCAGCCATTGGTCGGATGCTTCCTTTCTTTTCGGAGCCAGTGTTTCGGTAATCGACCAAGAGCTTCCTTTTTCTGCTCTTTGAATCTGCATACAGCTTTATCTTGTCTAAATTGCTAGTTTGAGCTTTAGTGCATCGTTTGATGTGAAATTTAAAATTTTGTAGTCTTGATTTGGTGATGATTTGTAAAATTTTAGTCTAAGATTCACTCAAGTTATGGAAGTTTATCCTATTTTCTTTCTTTTTTTAATAGAGGTGTGATTACAGTTAAGAAAGTTACCGACTATCAGTTACGTCCATTGTTGACAATATGAGTTTCACCAAGTTTCTTTCAGCTTGCTCTACACCTTCATACAACTTGCTCTTTTATTCTGCAGAAAGAAACATTAGGTCGCTTATAATTGGCCATACAAGAACTTTTGCACAATTACCACCCGTGTTGGTTTCATCTTGTTTCGCTTGTTTTGTGTTCATCTGTTTTACACCACTTTTGTGCTTTCCGTTTACAACATAATACTTTTTTTTCCAGTGCCCGACATAGTGTGATTTTTGAAACTCTTGAATCAGTTCTATCTTTGCTCCGCACTGCATCACGAGATGCTTACCGGCAATTTTTTACGGATTGCATGTTGGTTGTCGAAGGTAAGAAAGAACTTGGCGATCAGCAAATTATTTGTTGTTTGAAAAGAAATAGAAGTAATAATTAAGAAACACGTGCCGACAAAGCAAGAACACGAAACTACAATGCTGATAAACTGTTTTAACCTATAAATAGGAGCTCAGCATCTTTTAAACCAGAATAATCTTCCCTCTGCAGTAGGACAACATCCTTTTCCTTCGCTGAAAAAATTGCATAATATCTTGGAAACGGAACACTTACCCTTCCATCTTTCGAACTTTATACAATCATTCTAACTGAATAATGCGTTAAGTCACCATGACCTTCCTATTGCAGTGAATGAAATGACATTGACAACAAGAAAAACTAGTTTGCTCTCACAATTTTTATGCTTTAGTGCTTAGTAGACTTTAGAGAACATCAGATAAACAATCTGCCTACTCTTTCATGCAGATCTTGTCTACGTGGCGTCATGTTCTAGCAGCCATGCAAGTGTTGTAGGGCCCACTAGACTGACTTTGAGGTGTTTCTCTCAATCGTTTTGTGGAATTTTCGATGATCCTGAGCATCTTGGGAACCTCGCAGAATGTAATAAACCAATGGAGGGAACTGGAATTATGATTAACTTAACCGGAAAGACAAGGTGGCAACCGTTTGCAACTTGGGTGATTAAGCTTCTTGTAAAATGCCTAACAGAAGGAACTCTTTATGTAGAAGGACTGGTTACTATTCCATTTGTTATTGCTGCATGTTCTCTCTTATGCTACGGAGATGTAGAATTACAAGTGGTGAGTAACTATCAATTTATTCTGGCCTTTTCTAGTAGCTATGTATATAAATTCCATGAGCTCATTTATACAGTTCTATCTATTTGTAAAACTTTTTCTGACGGTATACAATTTTTGACCAATTATAGGCGGGCTTTGACTTTGCACGAATCGTTGCATCCACTGTAAATTTTGACATTGTTCCACACCAGAAAATCATCCAGTCAATATCTACCATATTAAGTGAGGACAAAGAGGGGCTACCTATATTTAGGTAAAGTTCTGATAACTTGTGTTCTTTTACTCTATTAATTGAAATGGGATACTAGGGTTCAGTTTTTAAACTGTGAGAACGCCTGATGGATTTAATTCAAAAGCAACATTTCACTTTATGTAATATTTAAGTCTCTCTCCTCATTTTCTATCTAGATCATGACACACTCGTGCACATTGTCATTATTTAAGTACTCTTCTAGTTTAGTAGTACTTTCATGCTCTGTGACCAATCAGCATTGAAACAAAGCACCTTTCAGCTTCCCTTTCTCCCAATTCGGCGTATAATTTCTTTTTCAAAAGAGAGAAAATGGTGTTGATAAATGGTAAAGTTACATGAGGGGTAATTCTTCATTTTAACACAATGGCTCTTATTTTTCTTTTCGGGATTACACACCTTTATAGAAGAAAATGATCTTATGGAATAATTACTTACCTAGTGGTAGAGATTGCAAGGTAAGTTGGTACATTTTCATGCGTCGTCTTTAATTTCATTAAGTAATCTTCTCTACACTGATGCTCTAAGATGAACAGCACTGAGATGAAATACCTGGTTTTGTCTCTACTTTTCATTATATGGTGGTTACATGCGGTGCTAGTTAATCATAGTATTTATTGAAATCCTTAGTTCAGGGATGTCAAAAGAATCTATCTGAAAGTATTGGTTGAAAATTTCTCGACTATTCTGATCACATTGTTACACTGCAGAAATGTGGTGTACGATACATCATTAGGAAGTTGCCTTGATGCCTTGCACTCTGGTTGTTCTGATGCTGTTGTCAAACTAACAGCAACTTCCTTAATAAATGTGTTCCCTACAGCTATGAGGAGAACCAAGAGCCAGAGTCTTAAGGTTTGTATCAATGCCTGTCAATAGTCAATGAGGTAGCATAACAGTTATTGGACCTGATCGCTATTCCTGGATAGCTATTAGGTCTGATTTGGTAATGCCTAATGATATTTTAAACACCTTCCTGTTTCAGGTTGCGTTATGCAGGGCATATATTCGAATTGCAAAGAGTTGTCCTCCTCATATATGGAAGCCAGAATCACTTGTTTATACACTTGCCCATCCTGAACCTTGCATCCCACTGATAGATTGCTTTCGAGCAGCACTTTCTATACTTGGTCCTGATCGGGTTGGAGGGAAAATGACAAACTGTAGACAACAAAATGAAATTATAGTAGGGGATATATCAATTCGAAACTCAAGGGTTGGGGAAAAACGACCAGCTCATGATGAAGAGGCTTTCATAAGCAAACGGAAAAGAGTAGATGAGGAAACTAGTGCGCAGATGGTCCAGAACCGTGTTAATATAGTTTCTAATGAAAGTGAAGAAGACTATGCCAATCACATGCATACATCACTTCTTTCTTTTGTTGAATTATTGCGACCCCCAAATGTTCACCCTAATTCATTAAGACCAGCCGTTGCATTAACAGCTCTTAGCATGCTTTGCATTACCTTCTGTCGATATCCAGAGACCAATACAGCACAAAAAATCTTTCAGCATATGTTTTCATGGATACCCTATACACTAGAGGAGGTATTTTGGATTTTAATTCCATATCATTTATCACTCTCTTTTTCACATTTATTTAGCAGAAGTTTGCTCACATGATGCAGGCAAGGCAATCAAGTCCAACCACGCTTGAATTTTCGATCTATCTTGAAGGAATGCGTAGTATATTGCTTTTGCAAAGTAAGTAAAATAAACTATGGTAGTGATTATTAAAAATTTAAACAGAACTGGCCATGGCCAGAATAAGTTTCTGCATAATTTAGCTTAGTCTGCTTCCAGTTTCAACGATTTTGTTGTTCTCAGGACTTTGGATTATAATATCTTTTGTGATATGGCATTTCAGTTTCTCATACTTATTCTTATGAAGGCCCACTTCTGAAGCAAAATGTGATTTTTGGAGGCGAGGGTTCTAATGGAGACCTCATGTGTGTACTGCTAAAGCTTCCATGGACGTGTTCCAGCTGCGACCCTAGTCATATGAAGAAGAGAAAGTGTGTCTCTATTCAAGTTGCAAGTAAGCTTGCTGGCAACTTAAGTGAATTCAGTCTTGAAGTCTTGGATTTTGGACTTCATGATGAAGATGAGGAAGTCAGATCAGAAGCAGTAGTTGCATTGCCAGTGGTTGTCTTCTGGTCAGATCTTCGAGTACTATCACACGTATTGAAAAGGCTGGAGTAAGTTTAAAGTAAAAAATATCTGCACATATTTTTATGTCTGCGTGTTTAAAGGGTCAGGATTAGCTAATCAAAATGTCTTTTTTTTCCTCGAGCACACAAGGTTATGAACTTTTGTTCTAGGTTGAAAGTGCTACTTCACATTCTGTTGTTACAAGTGGATTTAGAATTTTTTTTGTTTCATACTTTATTTTTTCCCTGTATGCTTATTTTATGAGCCTGTAGAATTCGAGGAAGTCGGTCATCATTGAAAGACCGTCACTTAACATATTACTTGTTCTAGCTTGTTTTTATGCATGAAACAACGTTCATGGTTCATTATTTAATTTTTCGTTTCTTGCAATCTGCAGATACTTGGAAGGAAACAGACACAAAAAGGTTGAATATGCCATTCCAGATGCTCTTGGTTATTTGTCGTGCCTTCATGGGTCTTATAATTCTGGAAATGGTTTGGAAATAAATGAGTGCAAATTGGTTCTAAATAAGGAAATTGGAAACTACATTCAAGCAGAAGATAATTTTCGACAAAAGTTTTGGTGTTCAAAGTGTGACCGTAGTAATCATTACAGTGATGAGCTATTTTCAAAGATTGGAAAGCAGCACAATATTCAGAGTAGAGACACCAGTATAGATTTTGATCTGAGCCGTCTAAGGACTCTGTTTTTTGATCTTCTTTACAATGAGTCATCAGAAGAGGTCCAAGTTTCTTGTGTACAAAATCTACGAAGGATTCTTGTGCACGAACCAAGCAATGATCTAATTGACAGAGGATCTGAATGGTGTAGGTGTGTCAAGTATTTACTTCTCAACGGAAAGAAAGCTATTAGAGAAGCATTTTGCAGTCAAATTAGTTCATTCCTTAGTGATTCAGTTTTGAGTTGTTTATTTTACAACGTGGGCACAGAAGACAAAAGTAATGAACAGAACTTCATGGATATAATTAAACATGCTTTAGCAGCTACAGAGGATCCTCAAATCTTTGAGACTCTCTTGGAATCTACAGCAGAAATAATGGTTACCGTTGATATGTATAATCAGCTTTTTCTGTTTTCTCTTATTTTATTGGTTGATCAACTTGATAATATACATGTGACCGTAAGAACAACCGCATCGAGGCTCATACACAAATCTTGCTGCTTTCATCTTAGAGGAGGAGTCGAATCAGTTCTTTCAAAAGTTGTACATGTTCGACATGAGCTTTATGATTATTTGTCAGCCAGGTTTTCTAGTCGTACAACAATGATTAGAGAGTTTGCGGAAGCAGTTCTGGGAGTTGAAACTGAAGAACTTGTCAAGAGAATGATTCCTGATGTTCTTCCTAAGCTTGTTGTGTCTCAGCAAGATAATGAAGGAGCACTGAATACATTATATGAGTTGGCTACGTGTCTGAACACAGATTTGGTTCCGCTAATTGTTAATTGGCTACCAAGAGTGTTGGCTTTTGTTCTTCACCGAGCAGATGAACAAGAATTGCTCTCTGCTTTGCAATTTTACCAAGCCCATATTGGTTCTGACAAACAGGAAATTTTTGCAGCTGCATTACCTGCACTTTTGGATGAACTTGTCTGCTTTTTGGATGGTGCTGATTCAGCAGAAGTTAGTACAAGGTATATCTCTGAACTAATACACAAATTTGATGAGATTATATTGTCATAAATACCTGGTTGCGCTGCCCTGTGCTTTGTGAGTGTGTTAAGCGGTCTGCTGTTATGTTTTCATCTTAGTAACTCTTATCAGTGAAAATCTTCAGACGTCAATTAGTATTTCAATTCATTATGCCTTTGGAGAAATGATTATAGACGTGTAAGCACTGCCTGATGAGATTAAAGTTTTTCCGGCTTAGCCGTGTTGTGTTAATAAAGATCCGCTGTTTCTTTAAAAAAAAAATTCTAATTCTTATCAATTTCTATTGTTTCCAGGCTGGCAAGAGTACCTGAGATGATAAGAGAAGTTGCTAGAGTCTTAAATGGTGGTGAAGATCTCCCTAGCTTTTTGAGGAATCACTTTGTTGGTCTTCTAAACAGTATTGACCGAAAGATGCTCCACTCAGAGGATGATTCGCTGCAGAAACAAGCTTTAAAACGTATTGAGATGCTAATTACGTTAATGGGTTCGCAACTTTGTACTTATGTGCCGAAACTGATGGTTCTTCTAATGCATGCTATTAATAAAGAGCCATTAATATCTGAGGGTCTCACCTTGTTGCATTTCTTCATTCGGCAACTGGTAGTGGTATCACCGTCTAGCACGAAATATTTAGTTTCCCAAGTTTTTGCTGCTCTCATTCCCTTTTTAGAAAGAGACAGAGAAAGTCCCACCATGCATCTTGAAAAAGTGGCGAAAATATTGGAAGACCTTGTGCTGAGCAACAAAGTTATTCTAAAGCAATCCATCTGTGAGTTCCCTCCGTTGCCCACTATACCGGCTCTGTCAGAAGTAAATAAAATTATACAAGAGACCCGTGGGTCAATGAAGTTGAATGATCAATTGCAAGATGTTGTTGATGGCTTGAATCATGAGAACTTAAATGTGAGATATATGGTAGTGTGCGAGCTGAGCAAGTTACTAAATCTGAGAAGAGAAGAAGTTACCGGTTTCATAACTGACGAAGGAGGCAGAAATGTGAATATTCTGAGCTCTCTGATCAGATCATTATTGAGCGGATGTGCAGAACAATCAAGGACTACAGTTGGACAACGACTCAAGTTGGTCTGCGCTGATTGCCTTGGAGCACTCGGTGCTGTCGATCCCGCCAAGGTGAAAAGCTTTTCATGCGAACGCTTCAAAATTGCATGCTCTGATGATGATCTCATCTACGAGCTAATTCACAAGCATCTCGTTAGGGCTTTTAGAGCTGCACCGGACACTATAATTCAAGATTCAGCTGCATTAGCAATACAGGAGCTGCTAAAGATTGCAGGCTGTGAGGCTTCAATGGATGAGAATGCATCTGCCTCTGTGCCAGAATCAGGAAAGGATCATAAACCTGTAAAGTTTGCTCCGTCAGAGAGTGAGAGTAGTGATGGAATGTTTCAGAGAAAGAGGGGTCAGATATTGTGGGACAGATTCTCTAATTATGTCAAAGAGATAATAGCCCCTTGTTTGACATCAAGATTCCAACTCCCGCATTTTTCTGATTCTACATCTACTGGACCAATTTATAGGCCATCCATGTCGTTCAGAAGATGGGTATACTTTTGGATAAAAAAGCTGATGGCGCATGCAACGGGGTCTCGTGCAAGGATTTTTAATGCATGTCGAGGTATAGTGCGTCATGACATGCAGATAGCAATGTACTTGCTGCCATATTTAGTCCTTAATGCCGTCTGCTATGGAACTGAGGAGGCACGGCATGGCATAACAAAAGAAGTCCTCTCTGTTCTCGAAGCTGCGGTATCAGAGAACAGTGGAGCTACAGTTCATGGAGTTACTGGTGGGCAAAGTGAGGTTTGCATTCAAGCTGTGTTCACTCTTCTCGACAATCTGGGGCAATGGGTGGATGATCTTGAGCAGGATCTGGCTCTTTCTCAACCCGTCAGATCAGCGTCTACAAAGCAACAAGTGTCGAAGCTAAAGGTTAAATCTCACGATTCGATGTTGGATCACGAGCAACTTATAACACACTGCAAATATGTTGCAGAGCTTCTGTCTGCAATTCCAAAGGTAACCCTCGCCAGGGCCTCCTTTAGATGCCAGGCTCATGCTAGGTCTCTGATGTACTTTGAGTCACATGTGAGGAGTAAGTCAGGTTCTTTCAACCCCGCCGCTGAGAGAAGTGGCGTTTTCGAGGATGAAGATGTTTCGTACCTAATGGAAATATATAGCTGCTTGGATGAGCCTGACGGTTTGTCTGGCTTGGCGTCTCTGCGAAAGTCACTGAGATTACAGGATCAGATTTTGATCAACAAAAAAGCAGGAAACTGGGCAGAGGTTCTAACTTCGTGTGAACAAGCCTTGCAGATGGAGCCCAATTCAGTACATAGGCATTCGGATGTACTTAATTGCTTACTAAATATGTGCCATCTTCAAGCCATGGTTACTCATGTAGATGGTTTAATCTCTAGAATTCCCCAATACAAGAAAACGTGGTGCACTCAAGGTGTTCAGGCAGCATGGAGACTTGGCAGGTGGGACTTGATGGATGAGTACCTTGATGGAGCGAATGGAGAAGGGTTATTGCATAGCAGCTGTGAGAGTAATGCGCTATTTGATTTGGACGTCGCAAAGATTCTTCAGGCGATGATGAAGAAGGATCAGTTTTCGGTTGCCGAAAAAATTGCCTTGTCCAAGCAGGCTTTGATTGCTTCTTTGGCAGCTGCGGGAATGGACTCCTACATGCGAGCTTACCCATTTGTCGTGAAACTTCACTTACTTAGGGAGCTGGAAGACTTTCACTTCCTTCTTGCTAATGAATCTTTCCTGGAAAA
>NC_142763.1:35807798-35860666 GCF_054948205.1 Urtica dioica subsp. dioica
ATCTGATCGGGTATGGAGGAAACATGGAACGAAGTCCTGTCAACAGGTAACCAAATCAAATCTATTAAAAAGCTTAATATAGTAATTGTGTGACTTGTCAAACAGAAATAGGCCTTTATTTACTGTTTTTTTTTTATTTTCTAAATATTTGAGATACTAATTACAATTGTTTGAGCAGTGCGTCGCTTAGCATGTTACCTTGGCCAAAGCCTGCTGTTTGGCCCTTAGTTCCACCAGATGCTTCATCCAAGGTGCTGGCAAAAGAAAAGGTCAGTTATCAGTCTGTAATAAACATTCACTTAATTTAACCTTTAGACGAGCTCTTTGACAACCATCAGTTCTAGCCTGGATGTTGAGTGCTGATGGATTAATTGATACGTCAATATTAAAAACCATCAGTAACTTGACCGCATATTCATGTCATTGATATGTAGTTGTGAAAGAAGTAAGCCAATGAATTTCCTGAGTGTTAACTTGAACAGGATGAACCCCAACATTTTTTGTGTGTTTTTGTAGATGATTCTTCAAGAAACTCCAGCAGTCAAGCACCTTGGTGTTCAGAGAAAAGTGTTGCCTCTCGAACCTTCTCTCCTTCTTCGTGAAGCTAATCGACGAAGAGCTTCGCTTTCTGTTGGAAATGCGTTTGAGATGTATGACAGTCACCAGATCTTTTTATTTTTATTTTTATAACTATGGCCAAACGCTGGTGGGAGAATTCAGTGACGTATTTTAGTTATTTGAATGTTTACTTTCCAAACTCGTTAGGCATTGCCATGCTTGATTTGTGATGTTTCTATGCATTTTGGCAGATCAGGTTCAGACGCAACGTCAAAGATTTTCCCATCAAATAAATCAGAGTCAACTTCTATGACCCGTACGAACTCTTCACCAGGAATGGACAGTTCAGTTGATCGCCCGATGAGACTTGCAGAGATTTATGTTGCTTCAGAACATGCTTTGCAGAGTACAGTTTCCAATCCTGAGCTATGGGAGTCTTTCTCATCTGTAGATAAGTTTGAGGTATCAAAGATACAAGTCCTTCTGTGTAACTGTGTTTCAAAACTTTCTAATCATGCCATTACATTTTTAGTGTGAAAATTCCTTTCTTAGATCTGGGTTCTCTTAAAAGTGATTTGTAAATTTCAATACTGTTTTAGTTAAATTAATATGACTTTCTCTATTTTACTTTCATGTTTATGGCAGCAAAAATATATGGCATTAACAAAAGGCGCTGCAGACAACTATCACCGCTCCTGGTGGAAAAGACATGGAGTCGTTCTCGATGGGGAAATAGCCTCTGTCTGTTTTAGGCATGGAAACTTTGATCTAGCTGCAAAGTCCTACGAGAAGGTTTGTGCCCTTTACGCTGGTGAAGGATGGCAAGATCTATTAGCCGAAGTGCTGCCCAATTTAGCAGAGTGTCAAAAGATCCTCGACGACCAAGCTGGTTACTTATCGTCGTGCGTGAGATTGCTTTCACTGGATAAAAGCTTGTTTTTGACCAAGGAGCGCCAAGCTTTTCAGGCAGAGGTTATACGCCTTGCACACAGTGAAATGAAGCAACCCGTGCCTCTAGATGTATCATCGTTGATTACGTTCTCTGGAAACTCTGGGCCTCCGATTGAATTATGTGAAGGAGATCCCGGTATACTCACCGTGTCTGTCTGGAGTGGCTTTCCTGATGATATAACTCTTGACTCACTAAGTGTGACGCTGAACGCTACATTTAATGCCGATGAGGGTGTTAAGGTACTTTTGAAAAGAATCTAATTTTTGTTTTACTATGAGTCGATGATCACTGAATTCAAAGAGGCTAAAGTTTGTGTCACTATCACAGGCACTAAGGAGCTCTTCTGCTATTGTACTGAAACCTGGTCGTAATTCAATTACATTGGATTTACCCCCACAAAATCCAGGTTCCTATGTCGTGGGTGTTCTTACTGGGCAGATTGGTCACTTAAGATTCAGGTCTCATAGCTTTTCAAAGGGCGGGCCTGCAGATAGTGATGATTTCATGAGTTACGAAAGGCCTGCAAGAACTATCTTGAAGGTACACTCAACCCTAGTAATAACGAACCTATTTTTTTTTTTTTTTTTTTTTATCTTATTTTGTATTTGGCGTGAATTTCTCACTGAGTAGTTTCCCTTCTATTTTATTTTTATTATTTCCATATTTTGTGCATGTTTTTTTAAGTATCTGAGTGACCTCTCTTCTAGGTAAGCAAACCAAGACCTCTAGTTGACCTTGCCGCTGCAGTTTCGTCAGCTTTGCTTATAAATGAATCACAGTGGATTGGGATAATAGTTAGACCCATCAACTACTCCCTTAAAGGAGCTATATTGCACGTCGATACTGGTCCCGGCCTTGGAATCGAAAAGTCATGTGTCATTGAGATTGAGAATTATCTTGATACGTCAAGCGGTTCCAAAGACGTGGACACCAACGGTGCTTTGGAAAATGGTTCTTCGACTGATGGGAAAAAATTCGACCAGTTGACTCTCCATGATGGTATAATAGAGTTTCCGGCCTGGGCAAACGATATAACATCTATTTTATGGATCCCTGTCCATGCTGTAAGTGACAAGCTTGCTAGAGGATCTTCTGCGGGTATGAGATGATGATGAAAATCGTTTGAGGTTTTAGATTTCTGCATATTTATGCTGACATGAATATGCCCACATGTCTACGTGATGCATAATTTATTAGTTCTATTTTTGCTGAGCAGCTACACCACAGAGAACAAGCATTGTCGATGGAATGAGGACTATTGCCCTGAAACTTGAATTTGGAATATCTCATAACCAAAAATTTGACAAGCAAGTTTTCTGGCCACTTCCCAATTTTTTTTTTCTCTCATTACCAAACAAATTTTAGTGAGTTTTCATTATAAATTTGCTAATGACCATCTTGTTCTGATTCACAGGACTCTTGCTGTGCATTTTACTGATCCTTTCCACGTGAGCACACGAGT
Source organism: Urtica dioica subsp. dioica (assembly GCF_054948205.1). Taxonomy (NCBI): domain Eukaryota; kingdom Viridiplantae; phylum Streptophyta; class Magnoliopsida; order Rosales; family Urticaceae; genus Urtica; species Urtica dioica. The sequence goes on from NC_142763.1 coordinate 35,810,771, forward strand.
TGCAGATAAATGCAATGATGGTACCTTGGTTCTGCAGGTATTATTATGTTTTTGATCTTTTATAACACAAATTGTACCTCGGTGCAAGAAAAGAAAAAATCAATGAATAAAATTGTGATATGAACCAGTGAACATACAACCAGAGAACATTCAGGCAGATGAACATTCATCTGGTCTAAATTTTGGACTATATTTATTCCTGGGAGATTGCGCGTTTCAAACGATGCGTAAGACGTTTTAATGTGGACCACATGTTTATCCTAAGCGAAATCGACTGGTATTGCCACAGGTTATACTTCATTCTGAAGTTAAGGCAACATTGACAATCAACGATGCGTGGCTTGATCTTCAAGATGGGTTTGTTCATACCAGCCAAGGTGACGGAAGACCAGCTTCAGGCTTCTTTCCGCTTGTCGTTTCTCCGGGGTCCAGAGCCGGAATCTTGTTCAGTATATGCCTTGGGAAGACAAACGGCAAAGGTATGTTACACTAATGAAATTTTCTTCTTGTGCTTTTTTAAGTATGATTATATATCTAAGACGATCCTGGCAATCAACGAAACACTCCTTTTTCGATGCAGATGAAGCAGAGGCTCTACAATCTGAGAGCATACTCAACATAAGATATGGAATCTGTGGCAATCGAAGCGTTGGAGCTCATCCTCCGGTGGGTACAAGTGATTCCAAACAGGATATAGTTTTCCGAAGCGCTCTCGTATTGCAAAGGCCCATCCTCGACCCATGCTTGGCTGTGGGCTTTCTACCACTTCTGTCCGACAGCCTCAAAGTCGGGCAGCTTTTCACCATGAAATGGCGGGTCGAAAGGTTAAAAGATTTCAGGGAGGAGAAAGAAGCTTCAAATGTGAGTAGTCTCCCAGAGCAACAAACCCCATTTATAATAAAAGTGAAAAAAAAAAAGAAATTAGAATATTTTTTTAATTTCCCCATCTCTAATTTTCCGTGTGGTAACAGGACGAGGTGTTATACGAAATCAATGCAAATACCGAAATGTGGATGATTGCCGGGAGGAAAAGAGGCCATGTTTCGCTCTCACCAAAGCAAGGTTTGAATTAAGTCAGCCCTCTTGAAGACTTTTATTCTATTGTCACACGAATATGTTACCGAAATAGAAAATTTATGTTGCATCTTTACTTTTACGATCACGAACAGGTTCTAGGACAGAAATCTCGATTCTATGCGTGCCATTGGTGGCGGGTTATGTGCGACCACCTCAGCTCGACCTACCAAGCGTCGACGAGGCGAATATTAGTTGCAACCCGCCCGGGCCCCACCTCATCTGTGTCTTGCCTCCTGCTCTCAGCTCCTCATTTTGCATTCCCGCCTGATTTTGTTTTTGCTTTTAGCTCCTGGGTTTTCTTTTATTCTAATAGCAGAGCTATATATTTATTTATGGAATTGTTGGATCTGAAACACCAAGAAACTTGTAGATTTATGTTTAATCCTTCCAGCTAGTTCGCGTATTTTTGTTGAAGTGGGCCTGGTTAGCGGATATTAGGTTTTTTTAGTGTAAACACTACCAAATGCCATTTGAGACCTCGGTCCTTGTACAGCACTGTTATTCATACTTTTCTTGTATAACAAATGTTACAGAATTTTAATTATAATTTAAAATTTTTTATTTCTTTTATTTTTTTTATTTTCTCTTTTGCACCTTGCAATAGTTTTTCTCATCCTCGAACGGATAGGTTTTATGAATAATGAAATAATATTTGATGTAAAAGGTAAAATATAAGGAAGTTTAAAATGCTCTCTCATCTCTCCCTTTCTTCCTTTTTGTTTTTTTTTTTCCTTTTTATTTTCTAGCCATGGCTCGTGGACTTCTACATGACCATGGCTTCATCGAAGGATAACCTTTTTCTGGCTGATTTTTCCATAGAAGATAAACGATTCTCGGTGCCTCTTGGCCGAGATGGTAGTATCAGTTCGTATTCTGAAGACAAAAAAAAAGATCTAGGTCCTATAATATATTTTTAAGTAGAGAAGCGATAAAATACTTGGGAGATGTGGTGTTGGAGTCCTTGGGTTCTGGTCCACCAGGAGAGTTATGGAGAAGGTTCTCCACTAATGGTTTTACCATTATCGTTGATATACTGGTGATTAAACACAGGAGTTGCTTGAGGAATTTAAAGGTCACGAAGGGAAGCATTTGTTGGTTCCAGAGAGTGTCCAGCGGTGGGGATGGAAGTGCCTCATGGGAGTGGTTAGCATTAGCAATGTCTTCAACGGATGGGCAGTGACAGAGAAAAAGATCAAAGAGGAAGAGAAGATGACTACAGTCACAGAGTTCGAGGATGGCTCTTTCAACCTTGGAGAAGCAAAAGGAATGAGCTTCAAAGAGGTTATGGAAGGTCCCGAATCAAGGCCGACATTGAGGATGGATGTGTCTCAGAACGTCAAAAATACAGAGGGGACTGTGATAGTTGAAAGGCTTGAGGGGAACAAGGTAGAGCTAATTGGATATTTGTGCAGCTATTAGATCTGCAGTCTAGAAAAATATTTCTTGTTCGCCTTTTATTGGTAATAAAGCCATCATATGGAATGAGTGCAAGGACGACCAGTGCACTAATTCATAGTTATTGTCGTTGGTATTCATCAATCGCATAAACGTGGCTAATCTCAGAGCCTGGTCTTGTGAGGAGCATTGTGATGGGAATAAGATGGCTACAAGGAATAGCTGGATCGGTGTGGAAGGCATTCCTTTAGATATATGGAACATTTATGTCTTCAAGGTAATTGGTAATATGTGTAGGGCTTTTTACAAGCTGCTAAGGAAACGTTGGACTAGTCTTTCCTTAATTTCGCAAAATCGGGGTAAGAGGGCCTAAGCATCGTTTCCTCTCCGAGATCCTAGTGCTTCCTTACGGAAACTCGTCGCTCAGAATCAAATTGTTCAGTTTGGAGGAGGAAGAAAGAAGGTCGATTCTCTGTAATTGGATAGCTCCCAGACATGGAGAAAAGAACAATGATTTGGAGCGGTTTTCAGGGAAGGTACTAGGTGTGCAGAGTAGGTTGTGGAAAGAGAAATGTACCGTCACTTCTCCTTTCGGGTTTGCTAATCTTTAGGTCGCAAGCTTTCCCGATAAAGCAGGATCTTTTGGTGAAAGCTCATGCGTCTCCTTTTCGTTCTGATGGACCTTATACGAATGTTACACCAGGGACTGTGGTAACATAAAGTATGTGCGGGGCTCTAGGTTGTGGTGATAATGTCACGTGGGCTGATAATTTTTGTCCTCCTGATGGGCCGGTTTCTTTTGTCCCATTAGGCCTAAACGACTACGACGTAGGAAACCCCTCTGAGGGGGCGGGCGGGTTCCACCAATTTAAAGAATCTGGGTTCGATAATAACCCGGTTCGTTTAATTGGGCCTGCTATTGTGGTACTTTCTTCATTTGGGTCAATTCCAAAAGTTGGTGAAGGGCATTCTGTGTACGAAATTAGAGGAGTGTATTGTTGTGTCTCTTGTGACGTTCCTCAGACGTCGGTAGAAGAAATCATGGCAGGTATTCACATTGATGGCAGTGGTTGCACGGGTTGTCCTATGCACAGTTTGGAGGCCTCTTACGACGAGGTTCGTGAGTGTACCAAGATGGTGATGTCGGCGTTGAAGTGGCGTCCGAACGTGATGTATGCACAATGGCAACCTTCTGTGCGGTGTATGAGGGTTTCGGAGCGCTCGATTGCTTTCCGGTGGAAACCAAAGGAACATCACAAATTCTGTCAAGATCTAGTAGGGAAGTCAAACGATTTCAGCAACAATCTCCGATTCACGAATCCAACTTGGAAACCAGTGGTCGGCGTAGATTCAGGCGTACATTTCGGGAAAATCAAGAGGCTGATTCTGTGTCCTATGGGAAAGGAAAAAAAATAAGGAAGTAGGAAAGATCATTGAGGATGGTGAGGAGTTTTTGGCAGTGGGTGACAGAGATTCCTCTTTGGAGGACGACTCTTCGGAAGAGGCCTTTTTGTCAAAAGAAGAGGAGGAAATGCATGATGATGAGATGTTGCAGTGTGCGGAGGCAATGTTTTCGGAGCCGGTTGCGTAGCAGATATCTCTGTAAAGGGAGCTGTTGAAGACAACTTCTAATTGAGTCTTGTGAATCCTATCCGACCTGCTAACACGTTTGGGCGACTTGAAGGCCAAAAGCGGGAACTTTGAAATTTTGATTTTAAGATGAGCTTTGGCAAGTCTAAGTCCAAATGTGAGTCAGGTAATTTTTTATGAAGATGCTTTCTTGGAATGTGCGGGGATCGGGTTCTTAGGCAAAACGTGGGGGTATCAAATCTCTCATTTTTCGTGAGAATCCTGATGTGGTGGTTTTTCAAGAAATGAGATGGAGCTCGGTCAATCGCTGATTTGTGGGCAGTATTTGGAATTCTAGGTTCAATGAATGGAATCTTTTTTCGGCAATTGGATCTAGTGGCTGTATCTTTTTTGGTATGGGATTCGAGGAGAGTGCAAGTGATTGACAATTTGGTTGGTGAGTTCTCGATTTCGATCAAGACCGCGAGGGAAGAGTCCTCTCGGTGGTTCTCAGGTATTTACGGTTCGTACCGTTCATATTTTAGAGAAGCTTTCTGGGACGTGCTGGCAGGTCTTGGGTCTCTTTGCGGAGAGTAATGGTGTGTCGGTGGAGATTTTAACATGGTAAGATTCGAAAGTGGAAAGAACACGCATGTTAGAGTCCGAAGAGGCATACTTTTGTTCAACGAGGTTATCTTTGATTTAGCGATGTCGGATCCTTTGGCTTATGGCATTTCCACGTGGTCAAACTTCTGTGGCGTTCTACTTTTCTCGGGCTTGGACAAATTCTTGTACTCTGATGGATGGAGAGTTATGTTTCCTTTTTGTAAACAGGATGGGCATCTCAAGGGGTCTCGAATCACACGCGTGTTTCACAATAGCGTTCTATCAAGACTTTTGGGAAACCATAAAAGTGGACACCCTAAGGGTTTTCGATGAGTTTTGGAGATCGGGGATCATCAACATATCAAATGAGACTCAACTAGTGTTTATTCCCAAAAAAAATTGAGCTCTTGTCGTATTAGAGATTGGGAAGGTGTTGGCCGAAAGAATTAAATTGGTCATGGAAGATATCATTTTCCTTATACAAGGGGCCTTCGTAAAAAATAGACAGATTATTGACCTTATACTCATCGCCAATGAAGTCGTGGAGTAATATCGGCGTAGTAAAAAGAAAGGGTTTTTTCCTAAAGTTTGATTTTGAGAAAGCGTATGATAGGATTGATTGGGGATTCCTTGATTTTGTTCTCGGGAAAAAGGGATTTGATAGTCGGTGGCGGAGATGGATTAGGGCTGCCTTTCGTCGATGTCATATTCTGTCTTGATTAACGGGAAGCCTAGGGAATGTGTTGTTGGACCGAGTGGTGTTCGTCGAGGGGACCCATTATCCCCGTTCTTGTTTGTCTTGGAACAATTAGAAAGATAAAGACAAAAACACTCAAAATCACTAGTGTCGAAATAATCTATTTTCTAAAATTTTGCCTTCATTTTTAAATCTTCAAAGGTTTTGCCTTTATTTTTGTAGTGATTTCGAAGTTCTTGCATTTATTTTATGTGTCACTTGTCAGGTAGTAGATTTTGTCCAAACTTTCCATGCCACAAGCAATAATCATCCATCTTTGATTACTAATTATTGAAGCTTTAAGATTAAACTTTGATCCACATAGTGACGATCTGGGAACGATCGAGATCTAGACCTGATAAAGGAATGATCGAGATCTTAACCTGATATATATATATATATATATATATATATATATATATATATATATAGAGAGAGAGAGAGAGAGAGAGAGAGTTAAAAGAAAATAGTGTTTTGGCTAATGTGACTGATATCTCATTAAATCTCAGAGTTGAGATTATACTGAATAATTACAAGAGAGTTAGTTACAAAGAGTCATAGCTGAGTTGTACACGCCAACATGAGCGTAACTAACTTAAGTGTGCTAGACACACACTAGAGTTCAGTGCATGTAAGCTTATGCTTAGTGAAGCACGGATAGCTTCCTGCATACACAACATCGAGTCCTAGCTTTATACGTCCTCTTGAACTGGACAGCCATCTTTGAGACCAAGCATGTTGCAGAGGAGGTTGAAGCGACTCTTTGGTAGAGGTTTTGTAAGCAAGTCTGCGAGCTAGTCGTCGGTGGGCACATAACGAACCTCTTGCTGGCCACGTCAACCTCAATGTGCTTGGTGCGAGCGTGAAACACCAGGTTAGAAGCAAGAGAACCAACTCCTTGATTATCACACCAGACAACAACAGTGGTTGAAGCAATAGGGACGTCAAATTCACGTGGAAGCAAATTGAGCCATTGAATCTCGGTGGCCCTTCACGTAACGAATAACTCTTTTGCACAATTTCCAATGAGTAGCATTTAGAGATTGAAGATACTAACTGAGCATATTTGCAGCAAAAGCTAAGTTAGGTCTTGTAAGCATGAGATATGGAAGACCACCAACTAGACTCCGATAGAGCGAAGGCGACTCACATGGTGGACTTCCATATGTAGCAACCAGTGGAATGGAAGAGATCATAGGCGTAGGACACGGCTTTGAGTCAAGTAAGTTTGCCTTGTTGATCGAGTCATAAGCATACTTTGGCTCTGTGAGCTTGAGTCCATTATAATCACGTGAGGACTTAAAGCCAAGGAAGTGACTGGAGCTTCCGAGTGACCCTAGAGATTTCAAAGCAAAGGCAACATTGAGATCACTGATGACTCGACTGATCAAAGGTTCACTGCTGCTTGTAATAAGTATATCAACAATATAAACTAGCAAGAAAAGTACATCTCCAGCCTTCGAGTAAAAGAAGAGAAAGGTGACATTTCTGCTATTATGAAAACCCCATGAGAGAAAATAATCATTGAGCTTGTTCTTGGGGCTTGCTTGAGCCAATACAAGGCCTTGACTAGCTTGCACGCGTGATGAGGCTTGGTCAGATCTGTGAAGCCATCTAGTTGCTTCATAAACAGAGTCTCATGAAGATCACCATTTAGGAAGGCTTTGTTGGCGTCTATTTGTTGAATATCCCACTTCCAAGCAATTGCAATGCTGAGGATGACACGAATTGTTGGTTGCTTGATCACCGAACTGAAGGTCTAAAAGTAATCAAGATCTTGAGTTTGCTAAAACCCCTTTGCCGCAAGCCTGGCCTTGAACTTATTGATGGAGCCATCAAGCTTAAACGTACTTTGAACACCCACCTTCTGTCAACAAGTGGCATGTGTGGAGTAGATGGAAAAAGAGTCCATGTATTATTCATGTGAACAACTTAATGTTATTCAAGCATGACATGGTTCTACTTCTGATCAGCAAGAACAATAGCTACATTGCTTGGCTCTTCAACATGTATATGATGAAGTAGAGCTAAGCAGCTGGAGAAGGCTTTGGGCTTGAATATGTGATCACGAGCTCGAGTAACCATGGGGTGAGTAGAGGTTGTTGAGGCTCTGAATATGGATGGGACATAAAGCACAATAGCTCCACTTAGATCTTCTTCACTAGCACTATCTGAAGTTATGCTTATAAGAGTACAATTGATAGCATCAGGTGCGACATCGACGGTTCGGTGCAGCGGGGAGAGAGACTCGTCGAGGACAGGGACTCGTCGAAACAGCAGGGACGCGCGAGGCAGCTCGGGACAGCAGCTTGACGAGGCTGAGCACGGGACAACGCATCAGTTCAGTCAAAGGGAAAATAAGAGAGAGAGAGAGAGAGAGAGAGAGAGAGGCAGTGAGAGATAGCTTACCGGGATTGCAGTGACACCGAGGCTGAGCACGCGTCGAGGCAGCGGGGCTGTCGGGGCAGAGACGCCGAGGCTGTCGAGGTCGGAGAGAGTGAGAGGTGAGGCAGAGAAAGAGCCGGGGAGTGAGAGGTCGGAGAGAGTGAGACTGAGGCAAAGAGAGAGCCGGAGAGAGTGAGGCAGAGAGAGAGCCGGAGAGAGAGAGTGAGGCAGAGAGAGAGCCGGAGAGTGGTGGCGCGCGCGGCTTGGCGGAGGAGCTGCTGGCCGCCGATCGAAGCTCGGCTTGACGGAGGAGCTGCTGCCGGCGGAGCGTGGCTGGTGTCGCAGATGAGGCAGAGAGAGAGAGACGCGGCGGAGGTGGTGGAAAGGGCGGAGCGCGGCGGAGGTCAGAGAGAGAGAGAGGGTTTTTTTTTTTAAGTGCAGGGCTTTTTTTTTTGAAGTTCAGAGAGTTTGAGCGGCTGGAGAAGAAGGACCGCGACCTGGGTTTTTAAACAAAACCCTAATAATCAGGTGCGACAGAATCGCACCTGATTATTATAATCAGGTGCGACTAGTCGCACCTGATTATAATAATAATAATAAAAAATTCATTCGCCACGTCAGATTAATGAAATAAAAGAGGGGGATTTGAGGCCCGCCTAAAATTTAAAACTATCTGATGCGACACAGTCGCACCTGAAAGTTTCATCATATTTTCAGGTGCGACTAGTCGCATCGGATTGTCAAAATCAAAAGACAATTTGAGCGAATTTTTTCGGCTTCTGATTGACTATCAGATGCGACTAGTCGCATCTAAAAGTTATTTAGATGCGACTAGTCGCATCTGATAGTCTTGCGCATCAGAAAATCAATTTTGTAGTAGTGTTAGGCTAGAGTTTTGTAGGTCTAGTGAGCCTGTTTGGAGAGGATTATGTGGTGAATTGGATGAGACATGTGTATCTGGTGTAGGTGTGGAGTATGGGGTGTTTTGTTTGAGATTTGCATCTGAGTTGACATGTGTTGGTTGTGAGTACGAGGGACTGTGTATGAGGTGAGAAGAGGGTAGTGAAGGGATACCAGTGCAATAATTTGTGCACCTGTTTTAACTTGCATTTGTGGTTTTACGAAAGCCATGTTCATAAGGGTAATGATCCTCATTGAATATCACACTTTGAGCCACATAGGTACGCCCAGATGGATGTAAACATCGATAGTCGTTGTGAGAGTTGCTATAGCCAATAAATAGACATTCAGCAGATCTAAAATCGAGTTTGTGGCTATTGTAAGCTGTGAGATGAGGGAAGCATGAGCAACCAAAGCACTTTAGAATTTTTGGATTGAGCTTCACTTTGAACACTTTTTCATGATGAATTTTGAACTATAAGGCACTAGATGGTAGTCTATTTAATAAAAATACTACAATTGAGAAAGCAAACTACTGGTAATGCAAAGGCTGTTAGGAATTCTTGCCCACGAGAAGAGGCTTATGTAAATTCTCGTTAAAATTATTAATAAAATAAAGTTTTGTCATTGATAATTTATTCGAATCGAAAACTTCATTTCTTATACATTGAGATTTATCAAACATTCATCAACCCATAGTCTCCGTATCAAACTGAGTCACATGCTCGGCATCTGAGCTTGGACAGTGAACTAAAAATGGTCGATGATTGATTCATGCTTGGGTAGCTGAATCTGAAATCTGTGGAACACAAGTGAAGGTTGATCACTTGGTGGGAGCATTCTACACTTGTGGTAAGTGTACGACCCGGACAGGTCTTGGTTGTAGATGTGTCATTTAAGGACCGTTCGGCACACTAACCGAGGTCGCGAATGATGGTCACAGTAAAACTTGATCTAAATCTTGAAGTGATCATGGACACTGGATCATGTTATCACGCTCTTTGACTCATTCGCTAAAAGGCCACTATCATCCTAATCACAGCTTATGTCTTGGGAGTTTCGGAACAGGATTCGAGTGGGAAGTGATTTACAGATATGGAATCCAGCCTTCTTGAAAGAAGGTAAATGTTCTTTCACTTAAGGGTTGATTCCAGAACCGATAGACACTTCCGAAGTATGAACGTTCGGAAGAATCTTTCGCTGGGGAAGCAACGCTTAGGGACTATAAGTGTCAAGAAAAGTATAACGGAAGAATTGAATTTTCTCGACACAGGTTGAACCTGGAGGATCTTGATCACGAACTGACTATATCAGTTAACACTCGTCAGATGAGTAAATATAATTCTAGTATAAAAGAAGGGTTCAGTCTAGGCTTACATAGTGGAGTATTTGACCAAGATTATACGAATGGAAAAAGAGAAATGACTATTTCTTCTTTTTCATCGGATTTGTTAAGCTTCTATTCCTAGGTCCATAGTCCCCGATTCGGCTCTGAAAAAGACGGATAAGAACTCTTTGATTATAATGAATATTATTATTACAATCTCTCAGTTGTAAATTGTTTAGCAACATTCATTCGAAAAGTTGTTTATTTGCTTAATTAAATATTTATTGTGGAATTAATTATTTATTGTTGGATCAAGTAAATAATTAATTGAATTTTAAGTTGGGCCTCTTGGACACTGTAAAATTCGAAAATTCATTGGCCCATAATCATGAAGTAGGCGCCTACATTAGGGTATTAATTACCCAATATTCTCTCTTTAATTAGTTGCTAGATTTGTGATAGCTAATTAAATAAGAGAGAGAATAATAATGGTAGATATATTCTCTCTTCATTAAATAAGGAAATAAGATATTGTCATTTATTCTCTCTCATAATTAATTTTCTAATATCTAGGAGAATAATAATGGTAGAGCTATTTTCTCCATTAAATAAGGAAATACGATATTGTCTTCATTATGATTTGACGAATTAGAGAAAAAGTAGGTTTTGTAGTCAAGATCCAATGGTTCATGCTTAACTAAAAAATAGGAAAGAATAAATGAGAATCAAATATCTCTAGGATCATCCTAGAATATCTCATTTCTACCACTATAAATAGGGGTCCAAGAGAAAGCAAAAACGACACTATTTCTTAAGCAAGAATTTCGACCAACTCACCTAGGTGTTGGACGAAAATTATCTCTCTCCCTCTCCCTTGAAATTCCGTGATTCCATTCCCATGAATATGGTACGATCTAAAGTCATATATTAGATCGTAGTGAGATTTACAGTGTGCCCACCCTTTCTTCTTATTCGTCTCGGAAATTACGTTTCGGAAGACTACGATGTCATCTTCTGAGTGACATACGACGAGTGTACTAAAGCCATTCCCGGAGATCTGATCATGGAAGATAAAGCCTGAAGAAGGAGTTGGAGGAACTCGAGACAAAAGCTTGAAGAACGCATTGAAACTTCTATAGCTAAGGAGAAACCCATAGGTTTTTTTCCTAATGACTTTTCTGTTTAAATCGGTTGCTTGATATTGCTCTCATGCTTATATTAATTAAAGTAAGTCTAGATCTTGTTACATATAATCAATATTAATTAGTTCATGTTAGTGTAATTCATTTTCTGCATGGTTATATGGGTGCATAATCACCAACAAAGGCATGTGACTCTTAACTAGCAAAGTTAGGCCCAGCTCCATGATGTGTCTGTGCGCCCATTCTGAGGATGAATATGTAGACATATATGTTTGAAGATAACTCTTGATTGCTTGAAGATCGCTTGGAGTGGTCTGAACTTGCCTCCCCAATCAGTTTGAACTGACTTTAGCTTGGAATATGATGAACATATCCTTGGTTTGATCTTTACTCTTTACTGGAAAGATCCAAGTATATCTGGTATGATCATCAAGTATGGCCACATAATACTTATATCCTTCAGTGGACACCAAATATGTTGGCCCCCACAAATCAGCATGTACCAAATCTACTAGTGAGCTAGCATAAGAGTTGGACCTTCGAGAAGTCAAGTGATGAGATTTGCCTATTGAACAAGCTTTACAAAATTCCAATTCTTTTGAACTACAGTTTGAGATTCCAAGATCTTTTATTACATGTGAAAAAACATTGCTACACGGATGGCCAAGTCACTTGTGCCACAAGTTTGTTGAATCTTTCACAACATTATTTATCACATGATGTATAATATCAACATCTGATAGTAGCTGAGTTGTAGTAGGACTAGAAATATTTGCAAGGAACAAGGATAGCTTTGACAAATCTTGTCTTGTCTTGATTTGAGTTGACTTGAAGCCTTCACATATCCGATTCGTAGAGCTCATCCTTGAGTGTACATGAGAGAAGTACTTGCCTCGTATTCTTGTCCTTCATAGAACATCCATCACAAGAGAATTCAGCAACAACGTCACTGTCTTTAGTTATCTTAGACACACCAACTAGAATTTTGGTAATCTTAGGCCCGTGTAAGATATTTTTCAGAAGTAGTGACTTAGATGTGGTGTTAATTCTTGAATTTCCTATATTAGGAAATAGAATTACCATTACCAACAGTCACTTTCTCCTTGCCTTTGTACGTCACTGAGACATTGAGGTTCAGAGTGAGGATGTGATGTGGTTTGTAGCTCCATTATCCATGTACCATGAGGGATTTCTCACAGTATCTTGAGTAGCAACCATAGCACTTGGAGCTTGAGGTGATGAGGATTGGTTGTTAGTTTCAGTATTTGACACAAAGTCATGATTGATTTTCCAGAACATGATTCACGGCCCGTGCGGTCCTTTAAATCCAAATAATGTCTGTATGAGGCAAGGGCATTGCAAAGATCATTTTCCAAAGCAATTTCTGGCAACAACACAGATCGGTGAAGATTCATACCTGTTGTACAAAAGAAATTCATTAGGCCCTATTGTAACAGTGCGTATAAGGGATTTGGATAGTAGATGGGTTGTTCCATACAATCCTTTCTTGCTTGCTAAATATGACTGTCATCTGAATGTAGAAATATGTTCGACTATTAAGGTTGTCAAATATTTATACAAATATGTCTACAAAGGACATGATCGTGTGGCATTCTCATTGACATCTGATCAGGCCCACAACGACATTAATGAAATTCATGAGTTTCAACAAGCACGTTGGATATGTCCACATGTAGCTGCTTGGAGAATTTATGAATTCATTCTAAATGAAATCCATCCTCATGTTCTTCCACTTCAAATCCACTTGCCTGGCCAACATCAAGTATCCTTCTCTGAATACAACGACGTCAGTTGTGTTCTAGCTTCAGATGCTTCGGCTAAATCCATGTTAACATAGTATTTTGCTTTAAATCAAACGAATGACAAAGCAAAACAACTTTTGTACAAGGAAATTCTAGAACATTTTGTTTGGAATAAGGGTGATAAGATTTGGAGGGAAAGGAAAAAACAATTTGTTATCGGTAGAATGGTGGCAGTGAGAATCCAGCTGAAGGCGAACACTACTACTTACGCTTGCTGCTCTCTCATTGTAAAGGTGCCATTTCATTTGAGTCTCTACACACTGTTAATTCTAATATGGCCACTTCTTATAGAGAAGCTTGTTTGATACACGGTTTGGTTCAAGATGACAATCACTATGAAATTTGTTTTGAAGAAGCATGTTTATATGGAATGCTGTCAGAATTGCGCCGCCTCTTTGTTATTATACTAGTATATTGTTGTCCGGAAAATCCATTCTCTATTTGGCTATGGTTCAAACAAGAGATGGCATCTGATTTTTTACATCAAGGCCTTGCTGAAAAAGAAGCAGAACTTTCAGCTCTCAAAGAGGTACACTACATGCTTAAAATGTTGGGTAAAAATATTAATGATTTCTGTATTTTACCACATCACATCACTATTGATTTGTTTGAGAGAACAAACAAGCTTATGAGAGATGAGAAGCAGATCTTGATTCCCGATGAAGATCTTCGTGCATTCGAAAATTTAAATCAAGAACAAAAGAAAATATTTTTGGAGGTAATGGATTGCATCAACGATGACACCTCAAGAACTTTTTTTGTCGATGGCCCAGGTGGAACGGGTAAAACATATTTGTATCGCACTTTGCTTGCTCATACGAGAAATAAAGGGCTTATTGCATTGGCTACAGAATCGTCAAGTGTGGCTGCAGGTATTCTTCCAGGTGGGCGCACATCGCATTTTCGATTTAAGATACCTCTGAAAGTTGAAGAATGCATGCAATGTAATATAAGCAAACAATCAAGCCTAGCTACTTTGTTGCGAACAACAAATCTTATTATTTGGGATGAAGCTCCAATGTTGCATCGATTTGTGATAGAATCTGTTGACAGGATGCTACAAGACATTACCAATTCAAAAGATTTGTTTGGTGGTAAAATTGTAGTACATGGGGTGATTTTAGACAAGTTTTGCCTGTAATACCTCGAGCCTCTCGATTTGAAATTGTTGATGCTTCACTTGTGAATTCCTACTTATGGCCTTCTTTTAAGAAGTTTAGGTTACACCAAAATATGTTGAAATGGGACCGAACCAACTGTTGGAGATGACTTTATCAAAGTTCCTTCTGAAATGGTGATTCCATTCGTTGATGAACAAAGTTCGCTGAATTCCCTTCTATATGAAGTGTTTCCTCGCATAGCGGAATGGAACCAAAGCTCTCAGCCCTTTGTTAAATGTGCTATATTAACGCCAAAGAATGTCTCCGTTGACGCAATTAATAACATGTTGATTTATTCATTTCCAGGTATACTTGATACTTTTTTAGGTTAACGCCAAATTATTACTTGTTGATGCAATTAATGACTTGTTGATTAATTCATTTGCAATTCAAATCTACACTTATTATAACTTTGACGATCAGGTTGACACGACTGAGCAAACATTCCAATCAGATTTCCTGAGTGCGTTGACCCCTAACGGAATGCCACCTCATGAATTACGCCTTGAAGATCAATTCTCCCATCATATTATTACGAAATCTCAATTCTGCAGAAGGTTTATCAAATGGTACATAATTAATATGTTGTCAATTTCATTCAAATCTCATTGAAGCAGAAATTGCAGATGGCCAACAAAAGGGTAAACAAATTTTCTTACCCAAAATACCTTTCATTCCTATAGAAACACAACAAACACCTTTCTCCTTCAAAAAAATGCAGTTTCCGGTTAGGCTTTGTTTTGCGATGCAATTAACAAAGCGCAAGGGGCAGACTTTGGATTTTGTTGGATTGTATTTGCCACAACCAGTATTCTCGCGTGGACAACTTTATGTGGCTCTTTCTAGAGCAAAGAAGAAAACATGTGTCAAAATTTGGCTTTGTCCGTCTTCAAATATTCAAGATCATAACTGTACTAAGAACATTGTTTACCGTAATGTCTTACAGCTTGCGAAAATTATATGAAACATTTCTGTCATCTAATGCAACATTTACTGTGTTCATCTTTTTTTTTTTGCTTTCGTTTATATTGACTTGATTGTTATCTAAATTCTATGAATATCATAAGTCTCTCTCTCTCTCTCTCTCTCTCTCTCATCTCTCTCTCTCTCTCTCTCTCTCTCTCTCTCTCCCTCTCTCTCAGATTTGGTGTGTCAATTAGTTATTCATCTCTGAACAGAGGTAGTTATTTTTCAATCTTATCGAGAATAAATGTATATGCTCGTGTGTGCGAAAATCAACATATTGGCTTCTATTTATAGGAGGAGAGAATTCATTGAAGAGGACACGTGTTGATCAGTTCGGCTCTGTCATGTCGTTGGTCGAAGTTATCTCAGATCTGGTCTTCGCGATGAGGTCTTCTATCTGACAAAGACCGATTCCTCTAACTGAGTCAACACGGGCGATTCGTCATTGCTTAGGCTAACTGGGCTTCTAAATGGGCTTGGGCCGACCTTCAGGAGTCCAGCTGGGCCCAGAAAATTCTTTGAGAGCCGGACTGGGTCTGCTGTTGGGCTTTGGTCGAACTAAAGCCCAACTTAAGTGGTTTTGAAAATACTTGAGCGAAACTTTCGAAATCCTGAAATAAAAAGGGTGGAAAGATTCGAATTTTTGTTTTTGGCGCGTGGCGGGTATTTCTGGAATATTTTAGACACGTGGCGCGATATCAGATGCGCTTTGTCAGTCGAAATCGAAGAGTCGGATGTCAGTTGAGATTTCATATTATTTTAACCGACTTAATATTTGATTTGATGCGTAATCATTAGATTTTATCAGAATTTGGTTTAATATAAATGGTTATAAATAAGAGTAATTCGAAAAGACTTCTTACTTTAATTATATTTCGAGCGGCTTCGGTGAAAAGGTAACTCCTCTCTTCTTTCATTTTCTCCGAAATAATTATTTCTTTTTTCTCCAGGACTTTCACCTTTTTCGTGAGTTCGACTTCAAATTTTTCTTCGGTTCGACCAGCGAACTCGAACAAATTCGTAGTTTTTAAACACTTCGCTTTAGTTCGCCTAGCGAACTCAAACGAACTTCAAACCCTCAAACACTTTTAATCTTCCTTTATTTCAAAAAATATTAAATGTCAGGGTCCGGGGTTTCTGAGTCGGGACCCAATCTCTTGGGTAATGAGGACATCCTCATGCCTTCGGCTGTTAAGAGCTCGGACCTTTTAGTCATCCGACGTAAATATCAAATAGCCCCCGAGATCGGGCTCCTTCTTCCACCACCATTCTCTACGGCGGATACCCTGGTTGAGGGGTACTGCTGTATTTTTTAGGTTTGGTTGGAGTCGTGTGGACTTCGGTTTTCGATCCATCCTCTTTTCTTCGACTTCGTCGAGGCTCTGGGGTTAACCCTACCCCAAACTGCCCAACTTCGTTCAGATGGTTTTGGGCCTCTTAGTCGTGGCCCACGAACATAAAGTTGACCTCGAAACACGACCCCAAGTGTTTCTACCTTTCGGAGGCCGCGGGCCGGGGAGTGATCTCTGGTCTTCCTTTGAAAGACAAGAATTGGGGACGGCGTTATTTTTACTTCGGCATGAACGAGCAATCCCTCGGGAGCCGAGCTCGCAGTTTCTCGGCGAAGTGGGCGAGCTCACCGAGTATGCGGATTTAAAAGTTTTGCCCCCCTCCCTTTTTTGGCGTGGAGTATGTTAACGTTTTCCTTCTTTCATTCTTTTGTAGGAAAAATCAAGGCTCCTTCGATCGCAGAGTTTATTGTCAAGCTTGTTTTACTTCAAGAAGGTCACGGTGAGTAGTCGAGCTTCACTCCGGAGCGTTTCATCTCGGCTAGACTTTGGCAATCTTTTCCAAACATCGTTCTCGAAGAGAGTTAGTTCGGCCAAATTTTTATTTATTTATTTCTTTTTAGTCTTTCAACTAAGGATTTCTCTTTCCTTTTTTTAGTAGTCGAGGACAGCATGAACGTGCCCGTCAGCGGTCGCGATGCGAAGCGCAACAAGAAGGCCGCCATGGCCCCTTCCTTAGCCACTGCGCCCTCGGGTCCCTCTCAGGACCCCGAAGTCGAGGTCATCGGAGAGCGTCTTCGGGCCGACATCCCAGTCGTGGATGTCGACAATGACACGGTCCCCGCGGGGGCCAACGAAGTGCAGGGCGATCAAGCCCTTAGGTCTGTTCCTACCGCGACGGTTGGACAGGCCGACAGCTCGGTCGAGGCCTCGGCGTCTCTAAAACAGAGAAAAAAGCCGGCGGGCCGGAGCGAAAACCGAGGTAAGGAGGAAGACGCCCCTCCCGAGGGTGAGCTGAGGAAGAAGAAGAAGAAGAAGAAGAAGAAGAAGAAGAAGAAGAAGAAGAAGAAGAAGAAGAAGAAGAAGAAGAAGAAGAAGAAGAAGAAAAATAAGGGCAATGGGGCAGGGACCCGGAGCCCGTGGTGGCCGCAAATGGGCCAGAGAGTGCCTCTGAGGCTGGAGCGACTCAAGGGGACAGAGGGGAGAGAACCCCGGCCGGTGGAAGCGGCCCGGGGAGGACTCGCGGCGGTCTGGCGAGGTCTCGCGGAGGTGACCCCGATGCCTCTTCTTCGAAACCGAGAAGGCATGCTACGTCAACTTCCATTACAATCAGGACCACCTACTCTGCGACGATCTTTACTCGTCTGCGGGGTTTCTCAGGCAACTGACCATAGAAGGTCACGAACTACCTAAGGTCCCCGAGCTGACAAAGGCGGACTGTACCGCTGCATGGCGTCGACCATTACCGGGGTAAGTCCTATCATTTTCACTTCATAGTTTTTATTTATTATTATTATTATATATATATATACTTTTACGAGGTCGAACTCGGGTACTTAGCGGAATTTTTTTGTGCAGTTGTCGATTCAGTTCAACCGGGGGGTGTACCAGTACGAGAAGCGCCTTCAGAAGGCAAATGCTTCTCTTGTCGTGCTGGCTTCGGTGAAGAAGGGGACCGAGTCCCTTCAGGCCGAGCTCAAAGAGGTGGGCGGCAAAGTAGCTTCCCTTGAGGAGGACGTCACTGCAAAGGAAAGTACAAGGCCGCCCAAGCGGATCTGGTGGCCACGACCAAGGCTTTGGAAGCCGAGGTCGAGAAGAAGGATACCACCATCGAGCGGTGGGGTGTTCACTCAGCTGAGATGAAGAAGAAGCTCGAGGTGGTTGAAGCCATGGTGAGGAATCGGGATCGTGACCTGGAGGCCGCTCGGGATGAGGCGGTGAAGTTCAAGAGGTCGGCTAAGGCCGAGAAGGATGGGGCGGTCTTGGCAGCGAGGAAGGCGACCTCGCTGTGCTATCGGGAGCAGATACTGAAGTATCGTGCTCAAAAGGAGAAAATAGATGAGGCCGTCCTCGTCCTAAAGAAGCTTGAGCAATGCCGGGCAACAAAGAGTTGATCTCAGAGGCATTGAAGGGGGATATCTCTGACGGGCTGACGAACTTAAAGATACTGAGGATGACATCGCTCAGTATGAGGCGGAGTATGCCGCCATCGCTGTTCCCAAGGTCGAGGATATCCCATTTACTCCTTACGCCGACCGCTCTCCTCCCGAGGTCCCTACGAACTCTATTGTCGACGTCCCCGTCGATACTGCCATCGACATCCATGCCGAGGTCCCGGAGTCGATAGCTCCGCCGTTCGATGAACACGGGTCGATGATGGGCGTGACAGACGAAGCCCTGAACCCGATTCCAGAGGCCGATGAGGATGCGCAGCCGTTTACCCCGACCCCGGAGCGTCCCAAAGTCTGAGCTCGAAGTCTTGCTTTCCACGACCCTCTGCTTTTTTTTTTGTTCTTAGTAATTCTTTTGGGCCCGTTTGTTTTGCGCGAAATTTTTATTCATTTTGAAACAATTATAGGGGGCTTCGATACCCCTATTTTATTTGGATGATTTTGTTATTATTTATTATTCCATGCAATTTTCATTTCTTCAGATTTTGCCAAGTCTTTTAGCTCGCCAAATTCTTTTATGAATGCATGGATGTTTGTATATTTTGTCTAAGTCATTCAGGTCGCCCTTTCGTTATGAGGGTTTCCATTAAATGTTACTTAGTCGAAGTCTTAATCAACTTCGGTTTTCTAAAATCTGTTAAGTCTTTTAGATCGTCGGGATCTAAAACGTTTCCCTTAATATTTTAGGCCGAGGTCATATGACGATATTTTCACATTCGCTAAGTCTTTTAGATCATCGAAGTATCTAAAATGTTTCCCTTAGGCCGCAGTCACATGGACATATGTCTTTTATATTTGCTAAGTCTTTTAGATCACCGAGTATCTAAAACGTTTCCCTTAGGCTGAAGTAATCAAATGAATTTTACCCAGACGTTGTTAAGTCTCTCAATCGTCGAGATCTAAAAAATTTTACTTTGTTTTTCTTGGGCGATGCCTACCTTGCTGAGGTGCGCCTCTGATTCAGATGTTACGTGAGATGACGAAGTGAGATTTCGGATCTCTCCTTGGTCGTGAGGTATTCACACCGTGGTCCTAGTTCGGGGCCTGGACCTCTAGGACGAAGTGTGGGCTCCGGAGCCCTATTGTCTCGAAATGAGCGGTTTAAGTTTTTTTTTTGTGGGACTGTGCATTTGCAAAGAAAGGCTGCCTACATACCCTTTATGTAGAGATCAAGTCGGACGTAGTTCGATTCTTACTGGTGTTAGCAATAGTATTTTTTTAGATTCGAGACATTCCATGGCCTTAAAACCATGACTCAAGTTCATAGACGCCGGGGTGGACGATCTTGGTGACTCTATAAGGGCCTTCCCAATTTGCGTCCAATTTTCCGGCATTATTCTCGGCGGTGTTTTAAAAAAAAATTCGGAGGACTAAGTCTCCTACTTCGAATTTCCTATAGCTTACGCCTTTATTATAGAATCTGGCAATAGACTGTTTATAGTGGAATAACCGTATCAAGGCCGACTCCCATTTTTCGTCTATAAAATCTAAGGCGTCGCATAGCGATTGTTCATTTTCTGGCTCATCCTGGTGCGCATGCATCGTCCTTAGAGTCGGCACTTGGTGTTCGACCGGGATGAGTGATTCGACTCCATTCCCCTGTTGGCCTTTGCGAGCTGGTTCGGTAGGCCCAGAGAACACCTAGTAGCTCTTCTGCCCATCGTCCTTTTTTAGCTGTGAGCCTCTTTTTGATGGAGTTTACGATGGTCTTATTTGCTGCCTTTGGATGTCCGTTTCCTTGAGGGTATCGTAGTGTTGACAGCCTCAGTTTCACGTTATTGTTGTAGCAAAATGTTCGATTTTTTTGGATATAAATTGTGACTCGTTGTCTGCCACGATTTCCTGGGGAGTCCCGTGCCGACATATAATATTTTTTCAGATAAATGCTTTGATATCGACGTCTTTGATCAAGATGAAGACGCCTGCTTCGATCCATTTCAAAAAATAATATGTTAAGATTAATAAAAAAATCTTAGTCCGCCAGGGGCAACTGGCATTGGTCCCACGATGTCCATTGACCATTTCATGAATTGGTATGGCGCCGAGATGGAGGACAACTCTTCTGCGGGTCTCTTTATGTTAGGTGCGTGGCGTTGGCATTGATCGCAGCGGCGCGAATGTGCCTCACAGTTTGTCAACATGGTCGGCCAAAAGTAGTCTTGTCTCTTTATTTTGATGGCGAGTGCCCTTCCCCCTGCATGACTTCCGCATTCTCCCTCGTGTACGTCTTCTAGGATTTGTTTTGACTCATCCGTTCCAACACACTTGAGGTATGGTCTTGCGAAGCTTCTTTTGAACAGGTTTCCGTTTATCACGCAGAATCTTCCACTTCTCAGTACGAGTTTGCGTTTTGCCATTTTATCGGACAGGACCGTACCAGTCGTGATGTAATGTATGATTTCAAATTCTAATCACCCCCTTCTATAGTTATGACTGCAATGACAGTGATGGCTATAGAAGGTTGTTTGATTGTTTCGACTGGTATGATCTTTTTAAGGTCCGGATCCGAAGTGTTTTCACCCCTAGGTATTCGCGTTAAAGAGAATTGTCTGAATTACGTCGTAAGGTCTTTTACGACCTTCAAATAGGCTTCCATTTGCTAGTCCCGCGTTTCGTATTCGCCGAAGTATTGATTCGCTACGAGATGAGAGTCACAAAAAGCTTGTACTTGCTTAGCTCCGACAGCTGTAACCAATCTTAGTCCTGCTATTAGTGCTTCGTACTCGGCCTCATTGTTGGATGCAACGAAGTCGAGTCTGAATGATTGCTCGATGACCTTGCCGTGAATGGATGTTAGGTGTATTCCTACTCCTGCCCCTTGTTTTGACGATGCGCCGTCCACTTTTAGTGTCCAGGTGCCCTCATCTTCGGTCATGGTTGGGTCTTCTCATGGGACTTCGACGATGAAGTCCACTTAAACCTGTGATTTAGCGCACATCCTAATTCGATACTCGATGTCATATTCGCTCAGTTCTACGGCCCATTTCGTCAATCTCCCCGACTAATTAGGGCTGTGTAAGAAACTTCTCAGCGGTTGGGTCGTCATCACTATTATGGAGTGGGATTGGAAGTACGGCCGGAGCTTTCGTGCGGCGGAGACAACAGATAAGGCCAATTTTTCCATAATAGGATATCGAGTTTCTACATCGACTAACGACTTATTCACGTAGAATATGGGTCGTTGGTCCCCTTGCTCCTCCCAGACGAGTACTCCACTTACCGCCGCTTGGGAAACAGCGACGTATAGGTAGAGTGGCTCTCCTACCACGAGCTTTGCAAGGATCGGGGGTGTCGATAGATATTCTTTTAGTTCTTTAAATGCTTTTTCACATTTTTCGTCCCATTCGAGCTTTTTATTCCCTTTGAGGAGTCGGTAGAACGGGAGACATTTGTCCGTGGACCGCGAGATGAAGCGATTGAGTGCGGCGATTCGGCCTGTCAACCTCTGCACCTTACGTCTGTTACGAGGTGAGGGCATCTGTCGTAGGGCATTCAACTGGTCTGGTTTTGCTTTAATTGCTCGTTGGGTGACTAAGTACCCGAGGAATTTCCCGGAGGACACTCCGAATGAACATTTGGTAGGGTTCAGTTTCATTTGATACTTATTCAGTACCTCGAAAAATTCATCCAAATGTCCTACATGGTCATTTTCTCTTAGGGACTTGACGAGTATATCATCGATATACACCTCCATCGTTTTTCCTATTTTTTCTTTGAACATATCGTTGACTAACCTTTGGTAGGTGGCGCCAGCGTTCTTTAGTCCAAATGGCATGACCTTGTAGCAATATGTGCCTCAGTCGGTTATGAATGCCATTTTTTGTTGATCGTCCGGATGCATTAGGATTTGGTTATATCCTGAGAATGCGTCCATGAACGAGAGTACCTTATAAGAGAAATAGTTCGAAGAGGAGACGTGGCAGTCATGAAGATCTCGACGTTGGACAACATTGCGGATCCAATGACAAAGGGACTATCTGAACATGTGTTCATGAAACACGTGGGAGGAATGGGCCTTAGATACCTGCCATATCTTCTCTAGGTCAAAGTGGGAGATTGTTAGGAATTCTTGCCCACGAGAAGATACTTATGTAAATTCTCGTTGAAATTATTAATAAAATAAAGTTTGACATTTATTATCTATCTGAATTGAAAGCGTTATTTCTTATTTAATGAGATTTACTAAACATTCATTATTCCATAGCCTCCGTATCTAACTGAGTCACGTGCTGGGCACCTGAGTTCAAGCGGTGTGCTAAAACATGGTCGATGACTGATATACGCCTGGAAAACTATATCTAAAGTCATATATGTGGAACACATGGGTGAAGGCTGGTCACTATATGGGAGCATTCTACACTTGTGATAAGTGTACGACCTAGACAGGTCTTGGTGTAGATGTGTCGTTTAAGGACCGTTACGACACACTAACCGAGGCCACTATGATGGTCACAGTGAGACTTGATCTAAATCCTGAAGTGATCATGGACACTGAGTTATGTTACTGAGCTCTTTGACTCATTCGCTAAAAGGCTATTCATGCTAATCACAGCTTATGTCTTGGGAGTTTTCTCAGAGCATAATTCGAGTGGGAAATGATTTACAGATACGAAATCCAGCCTTCCTGAAAGAAGGTTAATGTTCTCTCACATAAGGGTTGATTCCAGAACCGATAGATTGCGCGCACTTTCGAAGTAAGTAACGTTCGAAAGAATCTTTCGCTAGGGAAGCAACAATGCTTAGGGCTGATATGTATCAAGGGAAGTATAACGGAATAAATTGACATCTCTCGATACGGGTTGAGCTTGGAGGATCTTGATCACGAACTGACTATGTCAGTGGACACTCGTCACGATAAGTAAATATAATTCTAGTATAAGGAGAGTTCAGTCTTGGCTTACAAGGTGGAGTATTTGACCAAGATTAAACGAATCGATGGAAAAAGATAAAGGACTATTTCGTCTTTTTCATCAGATTTGTTAAGCTTCTATTACTAGGTCCATAGTCCCCGATTCGGCTCTGAAAAAGGCGGATAAGAACTTTCGTATAATAATGTTTATCATTATTAATCTCACTTGCTGTAATTGTGATTGACAGCATTAATTCTGGAAAACGGGTATTCGCAGAATTAAATAAATATTTATGGTAGAATTGTATATTTATTGTTTGATCAAGTAAGTAAACAATTATTAATTATTTGTTTATTGTTGGACCAAGTAAATAAATGATTAATTGGGTTTTAAGGAATTGGGCCTTGCACACATGGAAAAGTCGAATTAGGTTTTTTGGCACTAGGGATTGCGCAAATCACCTTGGACGTGTGCCATCAAGTTCGAAAATTTCAAATTGGTATTTACCAATATTTTCTCTTTAGTTTTTTAAATAAAGGAGAGAGAATAATATAAGATATTGTCTTTTATTCTCTCCTTATTTAAAGGAAAGTATTTAGGAGAATATATGAGAATATATTTAAAGGGAAATCATATATACTCCTTTATTCTCTCACTAATTAATATATTCTCTATTTAAATAGAGAATAATATCTCATAGGTATTGATCTGATGGATGAGAGAAAAAGTATGATTCACTTGTTGAGATCCAATGGCCTAGATTTAATCCACTAGTGTGAACACAATAAAATGAAATAAAATATTCTAGAAGATTCCATTAATATCTCATTTTACTACTATAAATAGGGGTTCATGAGAAGTCAAAAATAAGCATTTTTTTTTTTGTGAAAACTTCGTGCATCACTAGCCTCCCTTGGCTGTGCATCTGTCTCTCCCTCCGCTCAGAAATTCGTTTCCATTCTTAGTAAAAATAAGAGAGAGATCTCGAAACACCTAGTTTCGTGATCTAGTGAGATAAAGACTGTGCCCACTCATCTTTCTTATTCGTCTCGGAGATTACGTTTCGGAAGACTAAGGTGTCATCCTCGAATCCTTCATCAAGACGACGCAAGGAGTACGCGATTGGATTAGGAGCGTTCTGTAGCTGAACCGAAAATCAATGTAAGCACTCGTTTACTCTTATATCGGTTGCTTGACTTATATGCTCTCGTATAATTTTAATTAACGTAAATCTAGATCTTGTCATATAATCATTGAATTAATTAGCTCATGATTAGCGTAATTAATTACTTTTCCGCATTAATATGGTTATATGGGGGAATCATCCCTGATACCAGGATGATGTTATTGGGGGAGAAACATTCCAGAACCTGAAATTCGACTATTTTGTTTATCCCGTTTGTCTTCACAAGCAGCTTAATGGTTCCTGATGATGGAGTAATCGACCCGTTGAAGCCTGTTAGTTGGGTCTGTTCTCTTTCAATCTCAAATTTCTCAATTCACATTCTCTTGAGGGTGTCCTTAAAAATGAGATCTACGAAGCTTCCTCCAATGACTAGGACTCGAGCGACCTCGCAGTTGGACACGCAGATCGTTATCACGAGCGCATCGTCATGCGGGTCTGTTGCCCCGGAGGCTTCTTTTTCGGAGAATGAGATTTGAACATCCTGTTCTGCTCCGATTTTGGTGGTCTTATTCATCAGCTGACGCTGATGAGCTTTGATCGAGTTAACTGAGCTATTGCAAAATTTTGAACCGCCCATTATGAAGTCGACTCGGTGTTTTGTCGTGGTCGTCGACGATTCTAGTTCCCCTTCGTCGGTGGGCCTAGACCTCTTGGGTGAAGGGTTGCCTCTCCCTCGGTTGTTGTTTAAGACCTTCTTTTTGGGCGGGGGATCCAAATCGATGTTCTTTAGTTCCCCCTTCGCATATTTTACCGCCAAGACTTTGCGCATAGTTTCGCAATTTATCGTGGCGTGGCCATTGGTTTGATGGAAATCGCACAATGCGTTTGGGCCTCTAGTCCATTTTTTTTCTTGGGGACCTCCCTCATTGCCTTCATCTCATATGTTGAAGGCAAAACCCGGAGGGGCATGCTGTTTTCTGACCTATGGCCCGGCCTCCTGGGGGTTTCCCCCAACGCTTAAAGGCCGCACCCACGTGTTACCGTGTGGTTTCTTTTCAGCCATACGCTGTTTTTCTAAGGAGGCAAATTCCTCCTCAGCCTTAGCGTCGTTAGCGGCCTTATGGATCACGTCTTCCAATGTAAGGGGCGGTTTACAATCATCTCTAGTTTGAATCTCGATTCATGCCGCAGACCGTTCCTTAGTGAGGTTATGGAAGATTCGGGATCAACGTTACAGATTTTTTAGATAATGTCTTTGTAACGGACCATGTAGTCCCTCAAGGACTCGTTCTCCTTCTGCTGGACCCCTCACTGGTCTGCTATTGTGAGTTCGTCATCTACGAACATCGAGTAATGTTTTAGGAATGCTGCCGATAGTTTGGCAAAACTATCGATAGAGTTAGGCTTGAATCTGAAGAACCACTCTAGAGCAGCTCAAAACAAGCTTTCAGCGAACAGTTGGCAATATCCCGCATCTTGTTCTCTCTCTCTGTCAGCATTGCCCGTCACATTGCAATTCTGAAGGACAGGATGTAAGCTTTCGGGTTCGAGGTCTCATTGTACCTAGGAAGACGGACCTTCCTGGCATCTCCAATGAGCACATCGGTAATGTTTTTAGCGAAAGGAGTCATTCTCGTTTCTGCAACGAGTCGGTCTATTTTAGGAGTTGAGCTGGTCGCACTATGAAATTTGGAGTGGACTGCTTTCAGTTCGGCCGTTATCGATTCTTTGAACCTTTCGAACTCAGTCATGTTGGGTTCGCCCTCTTGAGATGGGCGAAGTCCCGTGCGCACTGCGGTGACTGTAGTGACTTCGGTCTGATTATACTGCGTCTGGTTTTTCCCGCCAAAATATTGGGGGGTGAACGTTCGGGAGGTCGTCACGGGGCGAGGTCCGAAACTTGCGGGGAAGGTCTCGCGGGTGCTCCCGCCTGCGGGGGTGGGGCAGTCCGGTTAGATCGATCGTAGCTTCAGTGGCGGCCTCTTCTGCAGTCCCTCCGAGTTGTGAGCTTGGGCCCGGGGACTGATCTATCCCTTGGGAGACCTGAATCCCGATGAAGTCCAGGCGGACTCCAGGGGGAAGAACTCGGCTCTTCTGCGCGGCTGACGCAGCGTTTCGAGCAAATTCTGAGACGGTCATTTCGTCGGATCCCGCCTGCTGATCCGGAGTATTCCGAGGGGTCAAGAGTGAATCCAATCGGGCATTGAGACTCTGGTTGGTTTCTTCCTGACTTTCTATTTTTTTGTTCAGCATATCCAGGATTGCCCTAATCCCCAGAGGAATTTCCTCTCCCGATTCATAGTGAGTTGGGGTGGAAGACATGATATTTCTTTTCCGGTGAACTTGCTTCTTTCGAGGTTGGTCTTTCCAAAATGTCCCACAGACAGCGCCAAATTGTTGATGTCGATTTCAACAATCACAAATTATAATATGATATATATTTGATTTATTTAAATATGGGTCTCAGAAGACGTCATATAAGAAACAAAAAGATATACGAAAAGAAATGAATGAAAACAAATATAAGAACATAATATTTTTATTGATAATCAGATGTATTCAATGAGGGGCGAAGTGCCGAACTCAAACGGGCAAACTCAGAGAATAAGAAATAGAAGAGAGAATATCGAGAATAAATGTATATGCTCGTCAGCTCTGCCACGTCGCTGATCGAAGTTATCTCAGATCCTATCTTCGCGGTGAGGTCTTCTATCTCACCAAGACCGATTCCTCTAATTGGGTCAACACGGGCGATTCTGTGACGACCCGACTTTTCGGACCGTCTTACTTTACTTACTTCTTTTACTTATAAAAATTATGTATAAAAAAAATATGAGATTTTTTTTTCTATCATATAATACTCTTACAAAATCATAATCTGGGAATTCGCGGATTATATATATATATATATATATATATTTTTTCGAATACATATATTCTCAAATACCATAAAGCAATAAAATCACACTAGTCCTTATCAAAATAACTTGGTCAAAAGTATAACAAATAAATGAATAAAAACTAAACTTTAAGCTTTGATCATGGTAAATCTTTGACTTGAAAATATTTTGACCTTTGCTTGAAAACTGGTATTTTAATACCAACTTAATAGAAAATAAATTATAATAAATTTGTTAATCAAGCTAGGGATAAAATGATACAAAACTATAACATACTATTTAATCTATATTAAAACTTTATTTTAGAAATTATATTAAATCTAATTTATCTTATGCTTAGCGGAAGTCTTTCTTACGTAGTTGCAACCATAACCCGACCCTTTTGCTATCAATGCCGCTGGTCCATACTCATCACTTAGCAGTAAGTTGTTTACCTACAGCACATACGTAAAATTTTCGTGGAAATGAGCTATCGCTCAGCGAAAACAATATAAACCTCACAAAACAAGATGAGTGATGCAATGCATGAACCGGTTATTAATATTTTCATTCTAATGGTGAAATGGTCTTTCTTAACATAAATCTTATCATATTTTATTCGGGGCTCCCCTAGAGTAGTCGTACCAATTTCAGTGTACACTTTGGAAACAAAGATATGGGGTTGCAAGGTCCCATACTTTGCTCCATCTTATAAACTTATAACATATGAGAAATTTCCCCATTTGGGCCCGTAAGTCGGCTCGGGAAATTCTCCTTGTAGACCTCCGTAACTCGAGGCGGTACGACTCTCTTACTTATCTTTTCACTTTGTTATTTAGGTGACATGCGAATATGACATGTAATATAGATAACCATCATACATAACATCAGACGTGACATGATTTTAACTAAAAAAAAAATAACATGACATAGCTTACCAATGCATATGAAACATAACATAGGTCAACAAGAACACGTTAACTAGCTTCTCATACATCATACATAAATTTACTTAGCATAAAGACATGTGCAAACATCAACATACATAATGTCATATAAATTTAAAAATATGTCATTATTACTCCATCACCATCATTTATCATAACATAACATATCATAAACTAAAATTCATAAACGTAGACATGTAATCATCGCATAATATCTAACAATTCATAAATCATATCATCGTACTTAAGCATATCATAACATGTATCACGTGGCTTATAACTATTAACAAAACCACATAATACTATCAAACAACCACGTCATGGATCACAAAACTCATCATAATTTTATTTAAAACTAATATGTGCTGTAGTGAGATTGTTCTCACCTGGGGATTGAAATTACGATCTTTGATCGTGAACGGCTAAAACGCTCTACTCGGTTCAAAACCTAATAGGAATGATTAACAATTAAGATATCACTAATTACTCACTAAAAAATACTATTATGGACGGAAGATGTTTTTGGAAAAATTCAGAATCAATCGCTAAGTGAAATTACTAAAATACCCATAGCTATGGAATCTCGAGAAAATAAAACCATTGAGATAAATTCTGGAAAAATTTCAGAAAACATAAACTAATATTCGGAACAGTTTTTTTTTCATAAGAACAACGTTAAAAAGATTGTTTTACTATATATTAAAATTCATATACATAAAATAATATCTTATTAAAATTTCAACTCAAAGTAATATATATATATATATATATATATATATATATATACACGTACATTTTTTTAAAAAATAAAAATCATATAACATGTTGATCATAAAAATAGATAAACCAGAATAAAATATTTAAATCTTTTGTTTTTAATAAAAGAATTTATAAATAAAATTATGATCATGAACATATATCTTGAACATGAAATACTAACGAAAGCAATACCTTTCAAAAGGTCGAAAGAATCTTTTCATGCGCTTCGCTTCTTAGAACCCCAAAAATTAGTAATTAGGGATCTTTGATAGTTGTGAAAATTTGTTTGGAATATGAGTGTGGTAAAAGATAGAGAGAAAAAAAATGAGACTGACGAAAGTTTGAGAATGAGGAAAGATTCTCTATCATTTTTTTTTCTTTACGTTGGAAAAAGGAAAATTTTGCACAGCAAATAATCTCCAAAGAAGAATTCTGAATATCTCATATTGAATTGAACGTAGCCATTCATAGACGGTTTTAAAAATATTTCCTTACCCATCATATATTAATTCACTCCATACTTAATGTCATATATACACTTTCCTTTTATTCAAAACAGCCTTGCCCACTTTAAAGGTAACTTAACAGCTATACCTATAATTATAATTAACACGTAGTACAACCATATACTAAATGTATTCACACACAAAATTTCAAGAACACAGGAGGAAGTTTTTATTTGTATTTATTCCTTAATAATCTTACCGTGTCATATATATAAAGATATTAAAACCAATTATTCTACAGATATTATAGGTATACAAAGTAACAAAATATGAATCGGATAATTTACTCTACCTTTTTGACATACTTAATATATAAAATATTAATTACTTTAATTTGGTAACGTATGTTGTGCTATAACTTATATATATATATATATATATATATATATATATATATATATATATATATATAATAGCTTCCGTCTAACATATTCATGATTTTAAATTAAAGGTACAAATATATATATATATATATATATATATATATATATATTATACACCATAAAACATCTTCATGTTCATAGGACATAAGTTTGGTTTAGAAATATCTTTTCGAGGGAGATAAATCTCATAACTTAATCTTGAAATTTAAACTATTCAAATCACCAAAAACAAGCATAAAGCGTAACACATAATAAACAATTTAATTTAAAAAAAAACATCACAAAATTCTAAATTTCATATAGCTAGGTTTGGGTTTCCACAATCTCCCCTACTTATTGGAATTTTCGTCCCGAAAATTAACGAAAATGGTCATGATAAACCCATAAAAAGTACTTACTTTGCAACACTAAACTTCTACGAACATATTGAGATATTGCGATCGGATATCGTCATCGGGTTCCCATGTGACTTCTTCCATCTTATGATTCAGCTATAGTACCTTGACTAGAGTAGAATCACCTTGTTCCTTAGGATCTTCTCCTCTCGATCGAAAATTTGGACCGGCTTTTCTTCGTAGACGTCAAGTCTTAGTGTACTTCCTCTAGGATTAGCTCATTATTTGAATCGGGTAGGTACTTTTTGAGCATCGAGACGTGAAACACATTGTGTACCGAGGCAAAATTGGGATTCAGAGCTAGACGGTAGACTAGTTGTTTAATTTTTTTTTTTATATATATGTGATCTTGAAAGGAACAATGTACCTGGGGTTCAATTTTCTCTTCTTGCCGTAACTCATCACACTCTGGAGAGGTGCTACTTTCAATAACACAGTATCTCAGACTTGAAATTTAAGTGGTGGCCTTCTCTTATCGGCCCAGGTTTTTAGTCGGCTTTAGGCAGTTCCCATTCGATCTTGTATTTTCTTGATAGCTTATGTTGTGCCTTGGATAAAAAAATCTACCTTCTCGAGACTATTTCCTCCATATTCAAACCAGTGAATTGGAGATCGATACTTTCTACCATAGAGATCTTCATACGGTGCAATGTCGATCGAGGCTTAGTAGCTAATAATATGAGAATTCAATGAGTGGCAGTCTCTTACTCCAAATCCCACCAAAAATCAATGACACATGCTTGTAGCATATCCTCTAAGGTCTGAATAGTCCTTTCGGATTTTGCCATCCATCTGAGATTGAAAAGCGGTGCTAAAGTTCAGTTGCGATCCCATCGACCTTTGCATGCACCTCCAGAAGTTAGAAGTGAAATGATCGTCGTGATATGAGATGATGGACAGAGGAACGCCATATAGTCTCACCACATTATTAACGTATAACTCAGCCAACTTCTCCTCGAGGTACGTGACTTTAATCGGGATGAACCTAACAGACTTGGCCAAACGGTCCACCACTACCCATATAGTACCATAACTCTCAACCGTCTTAGGTAGTTCAACCACAAAATCCATTGTGATTTGTTCAAATACTTCCATTCAGGAATCTCGATTGGCTGCAATTCTCTGGCTGTTCGTTGGTGTTCGGCCTTCACTTTGGCATGTAACACATTTATTAACAAAAAATTACAACGTTGCCCTTCAGGCCGTTCCACTAGAAGTGTTCTCAGAGGCTTTGACACATCTTTGTGGAACTTGAGGGAACTGAATACCGTGTCTCATTAGCTCCGGTCAAAAATTGCCTTTGTAACTCATCTTCGTTGGGTATAGAGATCTTGCCATAAAAATTTTGAATCTTGACTTTTCACTGCGTCGTCTTTCAGCCTAGACATCTCAGGATCACGTCATTGCGCCTCTTTGATTCTTTCAAATAGATCTCAATGTAAAGTCATATCGGCTAACCCTTGAGTGACAATTTCAACTTCCAATTTTTTTTTATTTCGTCAACTAATTGAGGAGATAATTCTCGCATCATCGATAGCTTAACCTCATATTTTCCTACTTAATGCGTTTGTTATGACGTTTGCCTTTCTGGGGTGGTAATCATTACCATAGTCATAATCCTTAGCCAATTCTAACCACATTCTTTGCCTCATGTTTAACTCATTCTGAGTGAAGATGTAGTTTAAGCTGTTACGATCGGTAAATATCTCACACTGAACTCTATACAAGTAGTGTCTCCAAATCTTGAGGGCAAGAACCACTGCGGCTAACTCCAAATCATGAGTAGGATAATTCCTCTCGTGGTTTTTAAGTTTTCGTGACGCATAAGCTACTACATTTCTGTTTTGCATTAACACAACACCAAGACCTGTCTTTGATGCATCGCTGTAGATAGACAAAGGTTCTCCACTTTCAGGGACTATAAGGATTGGAGCGGTGGTGAGTCTTCTATTCAAATCGCGAAAACTCTGTTCACACTTCTCGGTCCACTCATACTTCTTATCTTTCTTCGTGAGGGCGGTGAGTGGAGCAGCTAATGTAGAAAATTCTCCCACAAATCTTCTATAGTAACCTGCTAGACCGAGAAAACTCCTTATCTCTGTCACACTTCGAGGTGGCTTCCAATCCTTCACGGATTCTATCTTGGCAAGATCGACGGAGATTCCATCTTTAGAAACTACGTGTCCGAGAAAATGCTCTTTATCCAACCAAAATTCCCACTTGAGAATTTGGCATACAACTGATGTTGTCTTAGCGTCTGGAGTGCGACTCGCAAGTGACCCTCGTGGTCTTCGGCGCTCTTGGAGTAAATCAGTATATCATTGATGAAGACAATAACAAACTTATCCAAGACGTCGCTAAAGATCCTATTCATCATATCCATGAATGCTGCTGGGGCATTAGTGAGTCCAAAAGGCATGACCGTAAACTCGTAATGGCCGTAACGGGTGCGGAATGCAATCTTTGGAATGTCGTCCTCCTTGACTCGTAATTGATGATACCCGGATCGCAGGTCAATTTTCGAGAAAACTTTCGCTCCCCTGAGTTGGTCAAATATGTCATCAATCCTAGGAAGCGGATACTTGATTCTTGACCGTTACCTTATCGAGCTCTCGGTAGTCGATACACATGTGGAATGACCCATCATTCTTCTTGACAAATAGGACGGGTACTCCCCATGGCGAAAGACTAGGGCGAATAAATCCCTTATCCAACAACTCTTTACTTCTGATTGTAACTCCTTGTGCTCGGCATGAGCCATTCGATAGGGTGCCTTAGAGATCGGACCTGTTCCGGGTAGCAATTCAATCGCAAAAGAAATCTCACGTTCATGTGCTAACCCATGGAGATCTTCAGGAAAGACGTCAACATATTCCCTCACCACTGGTACCTCGTTCGGATTTGCTTCTACCTTCTTGGTCTTGTCCACTACCGACGCTAGGAATCCATAACACTCTTTACTAATCAATCTTCTAACTTGTAACACTGACACCATCATCTTTGATTTCCTGAGTGGCCTTCCTACAAAGGTGAACTCTCATCCTGATACCGGTTTGAAGATTACTCTTTTGTGGCGAAAATCGATCATTGCATTATTCTCGTCTAAGAAGTCCATACACCAGATAGCGTCAAAGTCTTTCATCTCTAAGACAATGAAATAACTCTTTAGCTCTTGTCCACCTATAATTATCGGTACTCCTTCCAGACAGTACTCCGATAATAACTCATCACCAGATGGTAATGCCGTCCTCAAAACCTTATTAGTTTTCACTACACTATCACCTAATTTCTTAGCCAATTCTAATGAAATAAAGCAATGCATGACACCAGCGTCAAACAATACTAAAGCGTCAAAATGAGTTATAGGGAGCTGACCTGCTACCACATCCGAAGAGCTGGCTAGAGCATCTGCGTTGGTGTAAGCGTATATGCTAGCTTGTTGTGGTTGTGGCATTTATGTGGTTGTAGGTGCTTCTAGACGACCCAAGGAGATTTGTTGCCTTCTAGTACAGCCGGCATGTAGTTGAGTCGTCCATTCTGATTGTGTTGTTGATACTGTCCATTCTGAGTGAAATTTGGTTTCAGACAGTCTTTGAGAAAGTGACCAGGCTGACTACACTTGAAGCAAGTCATGGTTCCTCTCCGGCACTCTTCAGGAGGCATCTTTCCACAAGTCTTGCATATTGGAAAATTTGTGTCTTCTATCTTGACCTTGTTGTTGGTGTTACTCTCATTTTTTAGATGGCCTCTCTTCTTTCCATTCTCATTTCCATGGGATTGCGTTATAAAACCTAGATTGTTGCGGTTACGTTTGTGGCTACTTGTTTGGTTCGGCTTCTTATAGGTGTCGGGTCCCTTGTTTTGACCATTCTCCTTTTTCCGAGACTTATAAAACTAGGCTCGTTCTTGCTTTACTTGGATCAAGTGGTACTCAGCTCGTATGGCACGTTCGAGACAGCCAACAACAGTGGTAGCTGGCTGACTTCCACTATTAATGACTAAGGCTAATTCCGGTCGGAACATGCCCATCATCCTCCTAACTCTTTCTCCTTCCGTCGGAACCAAGTGAGGGCATAGTCTGGCCAATTGGTTGAACTTACTAATCGCCTTAGTCATAGTGCGTACATCCTTCTTGTTGCCATTGTTTCTCAGTAATAACATGCGTCTTTCATCACGACAAAGGACGCACATATGACCATCTTATGCTCTGTATGTTCATGAAGTTGAAGATCGTATTGATATCTGACATCCACTCGTTAGCTACTAAGGGATCAGTCGATCCTTCAAATTCGGGAGCTCTCATCGTTCTAAATCTCTCAAAGAGATAACCAACAACAGTGAATTGTCCTATTAGAGGCACGACTTGAGGAACTACTTATGCTGCCGCAGGCATATGTGCATGAGCTAGCGATGGTGGTGGTGGTCGTTCACCTTTTCCAACTTCCTTACTTTCTTGGTGAAGTTCGTTTCTCAAATTGTGTATCTCTACTTCTTGAGCTTCACTACGAAAATGGTGGGACAAGACGCTAGAACTCTACTCTTAATATGAAAAAAATTAGGAGTGCTAACTCAACTAATACACAATACTAGTATTGAAAATTTTCAGATATTGCCTAAAAGACAATTCATTTATTCATGAATTCTAGTTTACTATAGAAGATTTTATTTGGAAATGAAATAAAACCAGACCACAACGTAAGATGGCACATTGAAGTCATTAGAAAAATTCATATGAATTCTCAAAAACAAAAGGATTGTATGAATACAAAAACGAATAAGAGTAGTGTCATCTCAGAATAATGAAAGGAATAACAACATCTCATCACAATATAGTTAATCCATATAGTTATTCCTTAGAGAATAACTCTAACATACAATTGTACTTAAACTTACTTGAGTAATGGATGCAGCTGTGCGATCGAATAGCAAGGGTGGTCATAGGTTCGTTGCTCTGATACCAACTGTGACGACCCGACTTTTCGGACCGTCTTACTTTACTTACTTCTTTTACTTATAAAAATTATGTATAAAAAAAATATGAGATTTTTTTTTCTATCATATAATACTCTTACAAAATCATAATCTGGGAATTCGCGGATTATATATATATATATATATTTTTTCGAATACATATATTCTCAAATACCATAAAGCAATAAAATCACACTAGTCCTTATCAAAATAACTTGGTCAAAAGTATAACAAATAAATGAATAAAAACTAAACTTTAAGCTTTGATCATGGTAAATCTTTGACTTGAAAATATTTTGACCTTTGCTTGAAAACTGGTATTTTAATACCAACTTAATAGAAAATAAATTATAATAAATTTGTTAATCAAGCTAGGGATAAAATGATACAAAACTATAACATACTATTTAATCTATATTAAAACTTTATTTTAGAAATTATATTAAATCTAATTTATCTTATGCTTAGCGGAAGTCTTTCTTACGTAGTTGCAACCATAACCCGACCCTTTTGCTATCGATGCCGCTGGTCCATACTCATCACTTAGCAGTAAGTTGTTTACCTACAGCACATACGTAAAATTTTCGTGGAAATGAGCTATCGCTCAGCGAAAACAATATAAACCTCACAAAACAAGATGAGTGATGCAATGCATGAACCGGTTATTAATATTTTCATTCTAATGGTGAAATGGTCTTTCTTAACATAAATCTTATCATATTTTATTCGGGGCTCCCCTAGAGTAGTCGTACCAATTTCAGTGTACACTTTGGAAACAAAGATATGGGGTTGCAAGGTCCCATACTTTGCTCCATCTTATAAACTTATAACATATGAGAAATTTCCCCATTTGGGCCCGTAAGTCGGCTCGGGAAATTCTCCTTGTAGACCTCCGTAACTCGAGGCGGTACGACTCTCTTACTTATCTTTTCACTTTGTTATTTAGGTGACATGCGAATATGACATGTAATATAGATAACCATCATACATAACATCAGACGTGACATGATTTTAACTAAAAAAAAATAACATGACATAGCTTACCAATGCATATGAAACATAACATAGGTCAACAAGAACACGTTAACTAGCTTCTCATACATCATACATAAATTTACTTAGCATAAAGACATGTGCAAACATCAACATACATAATGTCATATAAATTTAAAAATATGTCATTATTACTCCATCACCATCATTTATCATAACATAACATATCATAAACTAAAATTCATAAACGTAGACATGTAATCATCGCATAATATCTAACAATTCATAAATCATATCATCGTACTTAAGCATATCATAACATGTATCACGTGGCTTATAACTATTAACAAAACCACATAATACTATCAAACAACCACGTCATGGATCACAAAACTCATCATAATTTTATTTAAAACTAATATGTGCTGTAGTGAGATTGTTCTCACCTGGGGATTGAAATTACGATCTTTGATCGTGAACGGCTAAAACGCTCTACTCGGTTCAAAACCTAATAGGAATGATTAACAATTAAGATATCACTAATTACTCACTAAAAAATACTATTATGGACGGAAGATGTTTTTGGAAAAATTCAGAATCAATCGCTAAGTGAAATTACTAAAATACCCATAGCTATGGAATCTCGAGAAAATAAAACCATTGAGATAAATTCTGGAAAAATTTCAGAAAACATAAACTAATATTCGGAACAGTTTTTTTTTCATAAGAACAACGTTAAAAAGATTGTTTTACTATATATTAAAATTCATATACATAAAATAATATCTTATTAAAATTTCAACTCAAAGTAATATATATATATATATATATATATATATATATATATACACGTACATTTTTTTAAAAAATAAAAATCATATAACATGTTGATCATAAAAATAGATAAACCAGAATAAAATATTTAAATCTTTTGTTTTTAATAAAAGAATTTATAAATAAAATTATGATCATGAACATATATCTTGAACATGAAATACTAACGAAAGCAATACCTTTCAAAAGGTCGAAAGAATCTTTTCATGCGCTTCGCTTCTTAGAACCCCAAAAATTAGTAATTAGGGATCTTTGATAGTTGTGAAAATTTGTTTGGAATATGAGTGTGGTAAAAGATAGAGAGAAAAAAAATGAGACTGACGAAAGTTTGAGAATGAGGAAAGATTCTCTATCATTTTTTTTTCTTTACGTTGGAAAAAGGAAAATTTTGCACAGCAAATAATCTCCAAAGAAGAATTCTGAATATCTCATATTGAATTGAACGTAGCCATTCATAGACGGTTTTAAAAATATTTCCTTACCCATCATATATTAATTCACTCCATACTTAATGTCATATATACACTTTCCTTTTATTCAAAACAGCCTTGCCCACTTTAAAGGTAACTTAACAGCTATACCTATAATTATAATTAACACGTAGTACAACCATATACTAAATGTATTCACACACAAAATTTCAAGAACACAGGAGGAAGTTTTTATTTGTATTTATTCCTTAATAATCTTACCGTGTCATATATATAAAGATATTAAAACCAATTATTCTACAGATATTATAGGTATACAAAGTAACAAAATATGAATCGGATAATTTACTCTACCTTTTTGACATACTTAATATATAAAATATTAATTACTTTAATTTGGTAACGTATGTTGTGCTATAACTTATATATATATATATATATATATATATATATATATATAAAATAATAATAGCTTCCGTCTAACATATTCATGATTTTAAATTAAAGGTACAAATATATATATATATATATATATATATATATATATATATATATATATTATACACCATAAAACATCTTCATGTTCATAGGACATAAGTTTGGTTTAGAAATATCTTTTCGAGGGAGATAAATCTCATAACTTAATCTTGAAATTTAAACTATTCAAATCACCAAAAACAAGCATAAAGCGTAACACATAATAAACAATTTAATTTAAAAAAAAACATCACAAAATTCTAAATTTCATATAGCTAGGTTTGGGTTTCCACAGATTCGTCCTTCCTTTGGCGAACTAGGCTTCTGAATGGGCTTCGACCGACCTTCAGGAGTCGAGATGGGCCCAGATAATTCTTTGAGAGCCGGACTGGGTCTGCTGTTGGGCTTTGGTCAAACTAAAGCCCAACTTAAGTGGTTTTATTTTTTTAGAAAATTGATTTTTGACCCCCCACAGTTATCATGTTACGTAAAATTTATCTAATTGAAATGGAATTAGATTTTTTTTAAAGCTCGGAATTTTTATTCTATATTTCATGATTTTTTTTTGTTATCTTTAAGTGTACAACTCAATTTTCACTTGTCCTAAAGTATGATTAGTTGACCAACTCAATTTGCTAGATCATTTCAGAACGAGAGATGGTCGAATAAATTCTCTTTCCTTCGTTATTCAGGTCTTATAATGTGAATTGGTATAACGTTATTTTTTTTTTTTGGTGCTTTTCCTCCGTCTATAGGGATCTTCACCTATCTTTATTAGATGAACATTCTCAAGCTTCAAATCAGAGACGCAGTAAACGTCAACGTCGTCTTACATCGATGCATTGCTCAGATGATCAATTTGAGGTAAGTAGTTATTTATCTAAAAGAAATTAAATTTTTTTTAGATAAATAACTATGCGACTAGGTGGATTATTTACAGAGCACTCATAATTCTTCGAAAAGGCAGAGACAACGGTGTTCAGCTTCTATGATTTTTCTCTCCCATATAGAATTTATTGGGTGTGTGTTATATCTTTTTACACGATTTGAGTTGTGGAGGTCATGTTCCCGTTCAAGGTGTTTATCATAAGTCTCTCTCACTCTCTCTCAGATTTGGTGTGTCATATCTTGCTCTACAATATTATTATTTCATTTTACTTGTCTTTTCTCTTCAGGAACGTGACTGAGTAACAATTATTTTTCATTAAATTAGAATGCAACGTAGACTTTAATTTATGTAGTGACTGATTATATTTATTTATTTTATCATATTTGCTATATAGATTATACTGGTCAACTGTATTTTTTTTCTTATTCTCGTTTTTCGATTTAGAATGATGTACATCGACTATATTTGTATACTTTGAATTGCTTATTATTTAGGGTTATGTAGGTATATAGCCATGCGAATATAGAGGTTTTTGGTTTTAGCCAACCTTTTGTTAATTTTCTGTTAATAGCCACAACAATCTATTTACAGCATGTTAAAAGACGTGAATGACCTCAAATAACACCAGCCAAATTCCCGCCCATTATTTTCAGCCTATTAATTTAAATGGAAAACAAATATTTAGTCATAACTACTCGCACAAATTGAGGGAGGATTTTATTCGGTATTGATTTTAAATCCCGGAAATCAAGGGAAGGCTGTGGATTAACCGAATATACCCATTTGAACACGCCACTTTTCTTCATTTTGTTACCCAAAAAAAAAGATAGGAAGCCGAGAGAAAAAAATAGAGGAAGACGAGGAAAAAATTGGAATCATCGGACGAACGACTAACGAAATTAACGAGAAAAAGTATGTTTGTAGCCGATTTACTTCACAGTTAACACGATTTTCTCATAGGGATGTGTTTGTACATGATTTCGTTGTTTATGGGTTATTCTTCGGTATGAGATGGTTTTTTCCGTTGAAATTAGGTTCACAATCCGGGAAAAAGAGATGACCTGCATTTCAAAATCGGAGGGAAAAAATTAGTGTTCACGCGCGCGATTTCCTCCCGTGGCTCCACAGCCCCAACGCCTACATGTGGAACACCATGATTCGAGTTTCAATGGTTATTTGGTTGTACATAATAGGATGAGTCGTTTTTGTTCGGATGGTGTATATTCGTGTAAATACAAAGCATATTTTATTCGTGTAAATACAAAGTATATTTACAGTTTATTATAGTATATTCGTGTAAATACAAAGCGTATTTCCAGTGTATTCATTGTAAATACAAAGCATATTTACAGTATATTCATATAAATAAACTGGAAAAAAAAAATTCTAGAAATATTTTGGACGTTCTAAAATTATGAATATATGGAAGACAAAATAATATCTATAAATGAAGAATATATTTACAGATTTTATGCATAATGAATAGCCACGAAAATAGAAACTAATTAACTAAAGTCAACGTTGAAAACTTCAAAATACACGTTAACCATAAAAATGTGCCGGAAACTTTCAAAATCTACTGGAAAATTCAAATTTCGAATTTGAAAACTTCTCTAATTAAAAAAAATTTAAAAAAAAAACTGCCTAATTAAAATAGCTGCCGAATTAAATAAGGGCAAATGTGTAAAACTAATTCAATTAATAAGATGTCACGTAAGCAAGATGACTATTTACGGGAAATTAACGAAAGGTTGGCTAAAATCAAATTGTTAGTGTTTAAAATGGCTACGTAGCCAATTATTTGTATTATTTATATAAAAAATAATGACTGCTGACTTTAATAAATTTTAAATTACACACAATTAATCATGTGCACGTGTTACTATCTAGTATATACCAAAAAAAAACTAAACTCCCG
Organism: Urtica dioica subsp. dioica; assembly: GCF_054948205.1. Classification (NCBI taxonomy): domain Eukaryota; kingdom Viridiplantae; phylum Streptophyta; class Magnoliopsida; order Rosales; family Urticaceae; genus Urtica; species Urtica dioica. Next base: position 35,851,675 of record NC_142763.1, read on the forward strand.
TTATACCAAACTCGTTATATGCAAATAATGAAGGTTTGAGTAATAATAGATAAACGGTTATAGAAACTAGAAAGACGCGAGTAACTCAGGAAAAAGCTCAAAGTCAATTCGTCACTCACTCACTGCCTAAAGCAAAGCAAATGACATGCAATCTCGTCTCTTTCCCATTCTCTCAACCACACAATCACTGCCAACCACTTCTCTCCAATTTCACAATAAAATGCGCTCTCACCAAACAAGGCCTCAAATTCCTCTCCACCCTCTCCGTCAAGTCCGGCGATAACGCCGTCGCCGGAAAATTGATCGGCAAATTCGTGGCGGGCTCGCCCAAGTCCATTTCCTTAAACGCCCTCTTTCATCTTCTCTCTCCCGACACCACTCACCCAAACCTCGCACATCACTCCCTTCCCGTACGTACAACAACTATCTAAAACGATAATATTCCTTTTTTTTTTAAATAATTATTTTCCATGGCAGTTGTATCTGAAGATAAAGGAAGCGACATGGTTCGAGTACAACCCGAAGCTGGCGGCGTCACTTGCTGCGCTTCTCGAGAAGCAGGGAAAGCACGGCGAGTCCGAGGCATTGATCTCCGAGGCCCTCTCGAAATTACAAAACTGCCCCCGAGACCTCGCCGCATTCCGCTTCAACCTGCTCGAATCCCACGCAAAGCACGGAGCGAGCCCCGGCCTGGATCGTTCAATTTCCGCGGTCCGTGATCTCGCCATTGGATCCTCGTCGACCCACCTGAAACGCCGTGCCTTCGAGTCGCTGATCGGCGGTCTCTGCGCCGCCGACCGGCCCGCTGAAGCCGAGGCCCTGATGGAGGAGATGCGATCCGAGGGTCTGAATCCGTCGGTGTTCGAGTTCCGGTCCGTGGTCTACAGCTACGGACGAACGGGTTTGCTAAACGATATGGTTAGAGTCGTGGGTTTGATGGAGAGAGACGGGATGGCGATCGAAACGGTGTGTTCGAACATGGTCCTCTCGTCGTACGGGACCCACGGAGATCTCTCCGGGATGCTGACGTGGCTCCGGAGGATGAAAAGCTCCGGGGTGGCTTTCTCTGTCAGGACTTATAATTCGGTGCTGAATCGCTGCCCGGGTGTTTTGGCGATGCTGAGGGATTTCGACGGAGCGCCGGTCTCGGTCGAGGAGTTGGGTTCGAGTCTGGAAGGAGACGAATCTGCAGTGGTCGGGGAGTTGGTTGGGTCCGCGGGGGCGGTGTTGGAGGGGGTGATGGAGTGGGGTGCGTCGGAGGCTAAGCTGGACCTGCACGGCATGCATGTGGGGACGGCGTATCTGATTCTGATGGAATGGATGGTGGAGATGCGGCGGAGGCTCGGAGGAGACGTTCCGGCGGAGGTTGTGGTGGTCTGCGGCTCGGGGAAGCACAGCAGCGTGAGAGGTGTTTCTCCGGTGAAGCTCATGGTGAGAGAGATGATGCGAAGAACGGGGAGTCCGATGAGGATCGATAGGAAGAATTCGGGGTGTTTCGTTGCCAAGGGGAAGAATGTGAGAGACTGGCTGTGTAAATAGTTCGCGCTCTGAAGAAATTAGACGAAATGCCATGTGCTTTATTAGCTCCTTTTGAAGTCTCGCCTGTATCAAAGAAAATTTCATGATCAAACCTTTGGTCTTTTAGTTGCTAGCTTGATTGTTCTGGTGAGATTTGTGGAAGTTTTGAACAAACCTCAGGGAAAAATACGAGTCTATAATTAGCTGGTTTCCTTTTCACCCTGAGTAAGGGTAAATTCTCTTATTCCAAGCACACACACAAAAAAAGGGTAAATTCTCTTATCGGTAATTTTTATAGCCGATTTTATTTTAATCTGTCGCTACGAGAACTTTTTTTTTCTTCTTCTGTTGCCTATTTGTTTTCGCTTGCCCCTATTTCACCTGTGCATCGCTCTCATCTAAAAGTATCTGAACGGAGTAATATACAATAAAATAAAATAAATTAAGGGGTAAATTAATCTAGTTCCTGTCCCATTTTTTGTTGTACCATTCATTGTCTCTCATCATTGTAAACAGCACGTATCATAAATTAATGTAATTAAAAGAGACATGAAATGAGACAACAAAATAGGTGGCAGAGGATCCAAATTCGGAACCTGACGATGAAGAGCTGGCCAAAATACCAATTTAGAATGAGACTCCAAACTCGGTCAGCCTTCAAAACCAAGGCATCCACCAGATATACATCTTGCCAAGATTTTTGTGAGACATTGCCTCGGTGATCAAACGACGGGCTTGGCCTTCAACAGCCAGAGGTAATGATGGAGCTGCTCCGACACCAACTACTACTCCTTGCAACCTCGCCTCAATGTTACTGATGGCTCGCTGCGCCCATTATTTATTTAATTGATTATCAGTATTTTGTATCATATCGAATTCAATGTAGCCAGAAAATAGAAGAATGAAATGTTGAAAACCCACCTGAGCATGTGGATTCTGAACTTCTACCCCACTGGACTTGTGGGATTTTGTCCATTCCACAAGAGGATCATGAATGAAAGTTTCGAGAATACTCATCAAAGTTTCCCGATGCATCCTCAGAACCGACAGAGTGATTTCACAAACTCTCAAGAATATTCCCTCGTAACCAGTGATTCCCAGTCCATCGATCATGTTCTGCAAAGATAAGAATAGTCAACTTCCCGAGTCTAAGAAAACCAGAGCTAATGCCGAAGTACAATTCTTAAAGAGTCCCAAGGTTCAAATCGTTGGAAAGTCGCAAATTTTGCTTTACTAAGAGAACCAAATTCTGTTCTTACCTGAGTCATCCTGAAAGGAACCAGCTCTGGCTTCTCCAACTGTAGTCCTTTGTCAAATAAGCAACTGAAATCAACATGAACACAGTCGCCAGTGGTAGAATCGAAGAGGATGTTTTCACCGTGCCTATCACCAAGTCCAACAATATGCCCAACCATTGACCACACAGCAGTGGTGTGTGCATAAGCAATCCGAGCCCTAAACCAAGCAGCTGGCTCAGAAAAACTGGTCAAAAACCATTTGTGGAAAACCGGAGGGAACATTGGAAGAATCTTGTTCTTCAACATCTCATCTTCGGGTGATTTTCCTTGGCATTGATCGTATATCCGTTTAATTTGTGGGTTCGTCTTTTGCCTATCAAACTTTCCGCAAGTAACATAAATGTCTTGTAATATATGCCTGAGACCGCGGGTATGAGGAACCCATTCAACCATGCCACAGTCTTCCGTCAATGGTATCACAGCGAACGTACGAATGTAGAGCTTCCTCCGACGACTTTCTGGAAATTTCGATAGTAAGCGGTTTATCATTGCCGTGAACTCCATCATGCGGGCATCTTTCCTGAGATCATCCTTGGGTTTACAGAGAAATGGACGCTCAACACCATCGCTTCCAATTAAGACAACCTGAATTACGAAGAGTTACAATTACCCCAAATGAATAATAAATAAAAAATCAATAAATCAGAAAATCTTCAGTTATGATAGGCAAAGTTTCAGCAGGGTCTACTAGACGCTGACAGGCGCCAAATTCTTTCCAAAAGCTGGTTGTACCATGAAGCATGAATAATGCACGCTATTTTTCATGCAAGAACGTGTTAAGTTTACGTAATAAGTCTTTATTTTGTATAAAGTCTATTATATATTTAGTTGTTTCTAATCTCATAATCCTGTGGAGTCTAGGTCAAGTAGTTAGTTCTTTATGTAGATAATAACTTGTGGTATTCATTCAAGCAACAACAGAAATCATTTATTCTACTTCTCTCTCTAATTATCTGTTTCAGCATATATAAAGAAATGGGTGAAAAGAAATGGAGACGACTCTTGAAAATACTAAAATGAACTTACTTTCTTAGGGCGCTGAAGAGATGAAAGGATCTCAGCCTCGTCAGCTATTCCCGATATTGTAGGTAGATCAGTAACTGAAAAGATATCAGTCCTGAGTGTGTTCGTGAGATTTCCCTCATACGTGGGTAGATTAACAGTAAGAGACTGTTGAATTGGCATTATGATTCCCAGTGGCATCATTCTCTTCAAGGCACTAAATTCAGTTGCGATATTTATGGTCTTTGATTTTGATTGGCCCGGATGAAAGCATAACTTAATCAGATGATCTACCATGCTGGCGAACTGATTAAACAAATTACTGCTGTTGTTTCCCTGGCTGAATCCTTTTCGGGCAGCTTGTATGATTTCTGAAGCCGCCTCTCTCCTAGAAGGTACAGTGGACTTTGAAACAGCTGCCATAATCCACAGGGCTTGTTGTGGATATTGTTGCAGAACTGAGGTGATGATGTGCTTGACCAATCGAACAACTTCCTCGTTCTGGTGACATATTCTTGAAACCAACTGAGGTAGAACAGTTAACCACTGGTATGTTGGCAAATCCTTTCGACACCCTCGCATAATACCCATAGCCTGACACAGTAAAATCACAGCAAAAACATTTAGATTCAAACATACACAACAAAAATATATTGAAAAAGACAAATAAGGGAACTAGGGAAATACCTTTGCTTGTGCACTTTTCAGCTCTTTGTTAGATGATGTCGCATTTCTTAGATAAAAAGTACCAAAGTCAAACCAAAGGGTTAGTAACCTTGGAAGTGCTTGGTAGAGATTCTTGTGACCCCTGTGAAGTCCCTTGGCATATAATAACATTACATCAGGCAAATTAAGCCACCATAGCCTCTCGTTACTCTGGTTTGAAGAACTTAGAGTGCTAGTTGTAGCTCTGGATCTCGACTCAAGATTTTCTTCCTGTCGCTTCCTGGCATCGACAAGCACTTCATCCACATACTTAGCCATGTAAAAGTAACCTTTTTCCCACGAGGGCTGTAGTTCCCTAACCCTGGAATACAGGCTTATCACCTCTTCTTTCTGTTTCTGCCCCGTGTAGTGAATCCATCGAGAGTAGAGGAGAAGTGTTTTCGCAACATTCCGGTGCTCGTTCATAGTCTGAGTATTGCATGCCATATGTGGTGATATGAGCGGAACCAGTGAAAGACTACTAATGGATGTCACTGCAGCAGATCCTACAACTTCTACAGGCATGTTAAGGAGAGACTGTTGCAACTCTGCAATAGCACCATCGGACCTCCTTGTGTTCCACAAAAGCTTAGCCTTTTCCATGTGGACATTCGGCGCACCCGAAGCTTCAGATTCCAGAATTGCTCTATTTGATGTTTCATAGTGACCAGCCATGCGGCAGAGTTTTGCATATTGAAGCCAGCAATCACCAACTTGAGCATCGAGACCACTGGAGCAGAAAACCATTCTTCGGAAAGCCAATAGAGGCTCTCTTGCCCAGAGAGATGGTTGCGTGAACCTGAGACGACTTTCCCAATTCTCCAACATTTTAGAAAAGCCCAGATCGCCTACTCGAAATGACTTTTCCAGGAAAGATTCATTAGCAAGAAGGAAGTGAAAGTCTTCCAGCTCCCTAAGTAAGTGAAGTTTCACGACAAATGGGTAAGCTCGCATGTAGGAGTCCATTCCCGCAGCTGCCAAAGAAGCAATCAAAGCCTGCTTGGACAAGGCAATTTTTTCGGCAACCGAAAACTGATCCTTCTTCATCATCGCCTGAAGAATCTTTGCGACGTCCAAATCAAATAGCGCATTACTCTCACAGCTGCTATGCAATAACCCTTCTCCATTCGCTCCATCAAGGTACTCATCCATCAAGTCCCACCTGCCAAGTCTCCATGCTGCCTGAACACCTTGAGTGCACCACGTTTTCTTGTATTGGGGAATTCTAGAGATTAAACCATCTACATGAGTAACCATGGCTTGAAGATGGCACATATTTAGTAAGCAATTAAGTACATCCGAATGCCTATGTACTGAATTGGGCTCCATCTGCAAGGCTTGTTCACACGAAGTTAGAACCTCTGCCCAGTTTCCTGCTTTTTTGTTGATCAAAATCTGATCCTGTAATCTCAGTGACTTTCGCAGAGACGCCAAGCCAGACAAACCGTCAGGCTCATCCAAGCAGCTATATATTTCCATTAGGTACGAAACATCTTCATCCTCGAAAACGCCACTTCTCTCAGCGGCGGGGTTGAAAGAACCTGACTTACTCCTCACATGTGACTCAAAGTACATCAGAGACCTAGCATGAGCCTGGCATCTAAAGGAGGCCCTGGCGAGGGTTACCTTTGGAATTGCAGACAGAAGCTCTGCAACATATTTGCAGTGTGTTATAAGTTGCTCGTGATCCAACATCGAATCGTGAGATTTAACCTTTAGCTTCGACACTTGTTGCTTTGTAGACGCTGATCTGACGGGTTGAGAAAGAGCCAGATCCTGCTCAAGATCATCCACCCATTGCCCCAGATTGTCGAGAAGAGTGAACACAGCTTGAATGCAAACCTCACTTTGCCCACCAGTAACTCCATGAACTGTAGCTCCACTGTTCTCTGATACCGCAGCTTCGAGAACAGAGAGGACTTCTTTTGTTATGCCATGCCGTGCCTCCTCAGTTCCATAGCAGACGGCATTAAGGACTAAATATGGCAGCAAGTACATTGCTATCTGCATGTCATGACGCACTATACCTCGACATGCATTAAAAATCCTTGCACGAGACCCCGTTGCATGCGCCATCAGCTTTTTTATCCAAAAGTATACCCATCTTCTGAACGACATGGATGGCCTATAAATTGGTCCAGTAGATGTAGAATCAGAAAAATGCGGGAGTTGGAATCTTGATGTCAAACAAGGGGCTATTATCTCTTTGACATAATTAGAGAATCTGTCCCACAATATCTGACCCCTCTTTCTCTGAAACATTCCATCACTACTCTCACTCTCTGACGGAGCAAACTTTACAGGTTTATGATCCTTTCCTGATTCTGGCACAGAGGCAGATGCATTCTCATCCATTGAAGCCTCACAGCCTGCAATCTTTAGCAGCTCCTGTATTGCTAATGCAGCTGAATCTTGAATTATAGTGTCCGGTGCAGCTCTAAAAGCCCTAACGAGATGCTTGTGAATTAGCTCGTAGATGAGATCATCATCAGAGCATGCAATTTTGAAGCGTTCGCATGAAAAGCTTTTCACCTTGGCGGGATCGACAGCACCGAGTGCTCCAAGGCAATCAGCGCAGACCAACTTGAGTCGTTGTCCAACTGTAGTCCTTGATTGTTCTGCACATCCGCTCAATAATGATCTGATCAGAGAGCTCAGAATATTCACATTTCTGCCTCCTTCGTCAGTTATGAAACCGGTAACTTCTTCTCTTCTCAGATTTAGTAACTTGCTCAGCTCGCACACTACCATATATCTCACATTTAAGTTCTCATGATTCAAGCCATCAACAACATCTTGCAATTGATCATTCAACTTCATTGACCCACGGGTCTCTTGTATAATTTTATTTACTTCTGACAGAGCCGGTATAGTGGGCAACGGAGGGAACTCACAGATGGATTGCTTTAGAATAACTTTGTTGCTCAGCACAAGGTCTTCCAATATTTTCGCCACTTTTTCAAGATGCATGGTGGGACTTTCTCTGTCTCTTTCTAAAAAGGGAATGAGAGCAGCAAAAACTTGGGAAACTAAATATTTCGTGCTAGACGGTGATACCACTACCAGTTGCCGAATGAAGAAATGCAACAAGGTGAGACCCTCAGATATTAATGGCTCTTTATTAATAGCATGCATTAGAAGAACCATCAGTTTCGGCACATAAGTACAAAGTTGCGAACCCATTAACGTAATTAGCATCTCAATACGTTTTAAAGCTTGTTTCTGCAGCGAATCATCCTCTGAGTGGAGCATCTTTCGGTCAATACTGTTTAGAAGACCAACAAAGTGATTCCTCAAAAAGCTAGGGAGATCTTCACCACCATTTAAGACTCTAGCAACTTCTCTTATCATCTCAGGTACTCTTGCCAGCCTGGAAACAATAGAAATTGATAAGAATTAGAATTTTTTTTTTAAAGAAACAGCGGATCTTTATTAACACAACACGGCTAAGCCGGAAAAACTTTAATCTCATCAGGCAGTGCTTACACGTCTATAATCATTTCTCCAAAGGCATAATGAATTGAAATACTAATTGACGTCTGAAGATTTTCACTGATAAGAGTTACTAAGATGAAAACATAACAGCAGACCGCTTAACACACTCACAAAGCACAGGGCAGCGCAACCAGGTATTTATGACAATATAATCTCATCAAATTTGTGTATTAGTTCAGAGATATACCTTGTACTAACTTCTGCTGAATCAGCACCATCCAAAAAGCAGACAAGTTCATCCAAAAGTGCAGGTAATGCAGCTGCAAAAATTTCCTGTTTGTCAGAACCAATATGGGCTTGGTAAAATTGCAAAGCAGAGAGCAATTCTTGTTCATCTGCTCGGTGAAGAACAAAAGCCAACACTCTTGGTAGCCAATTAACAATTAGCGGAACCAAATCTGTGTTCAGACACGTAGCCAACTCATATAATGTATTCAGTGCTCCTTCATTATCTTGCTGAGACACAACAAGCTTAGGAAGAACATCAGGAATCATTCTCTTGACAAGTTCTTCAGTTTCAACTCCCAGAACTGCTTCCGCAAACTCTCTAATCATTGTTGTACGACTAGAAAACCTGGCTGACAAATAATCATAAAGCTCATGTCGAACATGTACAACTTTTGAAAGAACTGATTCGACTCCTCCTCTAAGATGAAAGCAGCAAGATTTGTGTATGAGCCTCGATGCGGTTGTTCTTACGGTCACATGTATATTATCAAGTTGATCAACCAATAAAATAAGAGAAAACAGAAAAAGCTGATTATACATATCAACGGTAACCATTATTTCTGCTGTAGATTCCAAGAGAGTCTCAAAGATTTGAGGATCCTCTGTAGCTGCTAAAGCATGTTTAATTATATCCATGAAGTTCTGTTCATTACTTTTGTCTTCTGTGCCCACGTTGTAAAATAAACAACTCAAAACTGAATCACTAAGGAATGAACTAATTTGACTGCAAAATGCTTCTCTAATAG
>NC_142763.1:36160766-36245766 GCF_054948205.1 Urtica dioica subsp. dioica
GAACTGGATGTCATTGCTATTGCAAACTTTACAAGATCTTTGTGCTGTTATCTTTAATAGTTTGAAACTTGATCTAAGTGCCTAAATTTTGGACTGGCTGTTTTCTTCTCAATTTACATTTAAATTGAGCATTTCCTTGCGCTGTAAATAAATAAATTTTGGAATACAATGGGAACTTTGAATGACCAAATAAAGACACTAGAAAGTTGAATGAGAGTCTGTTTTAGCAGTATGTATAAATAGATCGAAAGAAAATGAGAATAGAAGTCATTTGAATAATAGTAAATAGGCCACCTTTTTTTTTTAAAAGCTCATGGATTCAACAGGGCGAGGGATTTATGCCAAAGATAACCTTTGCCCTTTAAATGGAAAGACAGCAACAAGTTGAAAATTCTAATATAACGGACTGAAAAAACAATATTTTTCCCCACAAATATTTGCAGAAGTTTTAGAAATTTGAGTTAAGAAAGAATGAGGAATTAATATAATTATTTAAATAAGAAAAAAATTTGTACAATATAGCCCTTTGAAATTAATTTGATTAGTCAAATAATCAAAGTTTTAAGTTTTTAACAAAATAATCAAAGTTCTCAAAAACTAAATTTGATTAATTTTTTTGACTTATGTATAAATAATTCACCATTTTCATGAAATAAACAATTCATCGTTTTCAAAAAATTTAATTACATAGTAAAAGATTATTGAAAACTGCTTGGTACATTTTTAAATAAATCAATAAAAGTTTAGAAAGATGGCTTTCTGTATCAGGGCCCCAAGATATAACGAGGTCTTAAGCGAAAATTAATAATAAGGCCTTAATTTTTTTTTTTTAATGAAAATAGTTTCATACCTTCTATCGTTATAATATTTTGGTCACTATTTTTTATTTATTTATCATTTTGGTCTATAAACTATTGATTTTGTAGCATGTTGCTCTTTTCTTTTCTTTTTTCTTTTTTTTTCTTTTTTTTTAACACCTAAAAGCTTACACATATTTTCAAACTAAAATATCTTATTATTTTATAGAAGAAACTGAAAAAAAAAATTATATTTTGACCATTAAAACACTAAATAAAGATTAAAGAAAAGAGATTTATAACAAATTTAGCCACTTCAAACGTTGTGATTGTATTTTAGTCAACGTTTGAGAAAATTGATAGAGATGCCACTTCAATGAGTTGACACTTAATTAGTATTTACAAAGGCCTTATATGTCCTTAACTCAGATCATATTTTTTAAATTAATTATATTGTTTAGTTAATTAATTACACGTTTTATTTCCATTATTATAGTGGGTAGTTATTTTTTTAATTGAACTATGCGATTCTCTCTCTCTCTCTCTCTCTCTCTCTCTCTCTCTATTGTAGTGTGTGTATGAAAATTGAATTACTTTTCATTCAAACCTTCTTCCCAAAAATAAGAAAAATCCCTCATTCTCTCCTTTTTCATGTAACTCTCGTTAACGCATTTGACTATCACTTCTCTCTTTGATTATACATAAATAAATAATAATTAATTAACATAGAAGCCATTCATAAATATATTACCTATTATTAATATCCTTCCTTCTCTTTCTCTTTGTGACTATTTTTCTTTGTTTTGTTTTCTTGTCTCACTGTACTTTGAGAGACTAATTGATTTTTAAACGATGCCTCATGTGGTCGTGCTATGGTTTTTGTGGCTTCATTCGCATATCAGTTCAACGAGGAAGAAAAAAAATCAGTATTTACTGTTATTCTGTGGAGAATATTATGAACCACTACTACCGCAAATCGGAGGCTGCCACGTGCGCCATCATATGTTGGCCAATGGAGATGCGGAAGCACACTTGTTTTGTATGGATTCAAGTTTTTTTTTTCCTTTCCATGATTCCATCGAATGTAAAATTTTGTTTTTCATGTTTTATCAGGTTTTACTTCTGAATTTTGAATAATTACTGTAATTTTTTATTTTCATTAATAATAATTAATTATTGTAACTTGTTTGTCTTCATCTTCGTCTACAAGTTTTTTTTTTTTTTTTTTTTTATGAATTTCTTTGTAATTAATAATGGCAGTTACCTAAATTGCTGGATTCCAGTAATCACTTTATTTTTCTTAATTTCTGAAATCAACTAGTTAAAAAAACTCTAGACAAGGACAAAAACGAATTTTAAAATGCTAAAATTTTTGCCGTATCAGCAAATGGTCTATTTGACTAAAACTTATTAAACGTTGGTTAAATTACAATTTCAACATTTCAATTTAGCTATATTGCTAGAGAGCCTTAAAGATAATTAGACTTTTTGTGCATTGTTTTATTTTAGTGATAATTTTTAAAATTATAAAGAAGCTATTTAAGTTTGTAAATATGTTTTAAGTCGATTAAAATGATCAAATGCTACAAATTTAATAGGTTAAGGGACCAAAATGGTCTAAATAAAAAGATAAGAAATCAAAATACCATAATCACAAAATTAAAAGGTTGCCAGATTTGAAACACAAATGTATGTTTGTCCGAAGAAAAAGAAAACAGTTATTCCCGAAATATTTAAAAAAATATGAGTGAGATATGAAAAATGACGTTAGACACGTGCTAGTAATGTAATTTTCTCATTATTTATACGTTTGACGATTAGTAAATAAAATACCACTAAATAGCTTGTTTATTATTATCTTTTATAGAATTTATGTTTTTATTGAGTTTATGTTTTTATTGCAGTGAAATACTGAAAACCCTGAAAATCCAGTTTATGATTTTATACCTCTAAATATAAATATGTATATTTGTATTTTTTTATTGCGATTACTATTGAAAAATTTCATAACTAATTTAAAACATGCATCACTTTTCATATTTCATAACTAATTTATACACACGCGTCATTTTTCATATTTACTCGTATTTTCAAAACATTTTACTAGTAACCGTTTCTTTTTTTTTTTCAGATAAAATACCCTCGTGTTTCAAAAATTTAGCCACAATTTGTAAAATATGATCATCAATTATTGAAATCTAGTCAGCAATTATTAAAATCTGATTAACTGTTATTGAAATCTGAATGATTGTTATTGAAATCTAGTTAAAAGTTATTGAAATTTGATCAATAGTTAATTGAAATATGATCATCTAAAATCTGATGAACGGTTACTAAAATCTAGTTAACTATTAAAATCTGGTTAACTGTTATTTAAAACAATTATTTATGAAAATTAAAAGGTTCAACGACTAATATATATTGAAAAAATTACGAAAAGCGGTTACTTTCGACTATTTCTACATAGATAATTAACTAGTTTCTAATGTTTTTTTGCCTTCATAATTTAGTCCCTGAAAGGTGTGCTGATCTTATGTAATACTAATAACGTATCTTGAAACTAATTTGCCGTCAAAATTCTCAATATGCAACAAATTGGAGCATAGATGAGTTAGACAAAAAGATTGAACTTTTTTGGAACTTACGATCCGTGACTTGTATTATTATTACCAACGTTCAGCAAGTAAAAAAATAATAATAATAATAATAATAATTCTCACAACGGTCAAGATTTTTGGTCTAAAGTCCGAATCTAAATACTTCAAACGCAAATTCTCATTGTATTTGCCACTATCTGGCAGCAAAAAAAGTTGTAAAATGCAAGACAACATGAAAATAAACAGGTCAAAATTTCATTCTTTGATTTGGTACAGAATATCCTGAAACAAAAACAAGCGCAAAGACTCTAATTGTTTAACCATCTAAATAAAAATCACCCCAAAACAAAGTTCCAGAAATGAGAAGTCAGCTCTTAGAAGCCAATTCCAGAAAGACTCATTTTATATGGCTAAAATGTCGTCATAAACCCACAATTTAAATCAAGAAACCCCAGCAGTTTAAAATGGGTCAAGGGTTTCAATATTTTTTTTCTTAAAAAAAAAAAAAACATGAGTGTTTTTCAGTTTACAAATTATATGAAATGAAGAACTGAAATCCAAATAAAACACGGATGGGCTTACATTGACCGAGTGACTGGATGAAAACATCGAGGACGACACTGAGCCCCGATTACGAGCGTTGAAGATGCTTGAATTCGTCACAGTCGGCTCCGATTTCAGAGAGAGCCAAGAAAAGCTTAGACACAAGCTTGGCCAGCATCAACTTGAAACCGACCGAAGTTGAATTTGTGTCACTCTTATCACTCAAAGACGCGTCTTCCGTGAGAGAGCCTATTAAGTAGCCCTTCATATAAGCGTCACAGGCCTTGAGTATGTAGTTACCGCGCTTCTTGAAGTGCTCTTTGACGAGTTCCTCAAAATCCTATGATTACACAATTGAACGCATAAACCAGTTACTAGGGTTTGAAAAACCAAACAATGTACACGAGACTCGGCTTAAAAAAGTCAAGCTAGCCATTTGTTATTCTTGTGCTTTCATGATTGATTGAAGATATATAACAGCACTACAGCATTATAGATCAGCTCTTATCCTATCGATATACCATTAGAAAAATATGACACAAACAAATTGTTGAGACAGAATTGCGGATTTTGAATATTTCGGGAGCTCTGGATTACTCTCCTACGAGAATCCCAATCTAAATGTGCAATGCTTTTCTCTTGTGCTCTCCCCGATTCCTATATAATACAACTTTTAGTTATTCCATATTAACCCCTTAACTATCTATAAATTGTTATAATTACCCCATCCCTGAAATCTTAACACATATATGCATGAACAAGTATACCAAAATAAGTGAAGTGGTATAAACGATCATCACCTTCGGCGGCCTCCGCATGAGAAACATCATAGTCTTACAGCCCAATAAGAAAGTATTCTCGTTGTACGACAACGAATTTTTCTCCCCTTCAGCTGTCCCGACCTGCTTCTCATAGCCAGCTTCGTTAAAGTACGGTTTAGAATTCAGCACCAAGCCTTGGAGCGAAACCAGAACTTGAAGTATGCTTGATGACTTTGGATCCCAGACTTCATTTCCTCTACCAGTCCAAGTATTCAAAAGGCTGAGACACACTTTTCCTTCCTCGTAGAGATTAGGGTTTATACGCCACCCGCCAGAATGATAGTATGCTGACTGTACACAGTAAAGCATGCCGGACAACATTTGACTCCATTGACAAGCTCATACAAAATACATGATTGCCTAGTAATCAAGAGACCGGTAACTCTCACAGAAGTCTGACAAAACTAATTCATTTTCTCCTCTCTCAATGGATATTTCTAACCTCTATTAATATGAACTCTTAGTCATGCTATTTTTTACCTTAAGCAATTAATTGAATCTTTCTTTATAAATATAGTCCTAACAACGTCAAAGCAAAATTAGGAATTGAAGAAAATTAATTTAGCACTACCTAGTCCTTTTCTTATTTACAGGAACGTAAAGTAAAGAAACTCTTACAGGTGGGACGTCCGGGTACTCTGGCGGAAGATGAAAATCAAAGAAAAAGAGCCCATCTTGGTAAGGGGTCCCATATGCCCCCACAATGACTGCTCTCAGAAGATCCATTCTATCCTCATAAACCCGTACATAGATTCCATCTGTTCAAAATTTTATTCCAAGTGAGCAAGTGTTTCGCGAAATAAAAAAAAAAAAGGCTCGTGATATGCGACTCTTCAATTAAGTTTAATCATTCTGCAGAGGAAATATAATATTCTTACCCGGAAGGTTATTTTGAAGGATGCCCCAATCTTGCTGAACCTTTTTAAACCACCTTTTTCCATTTGTCTGCACATTCCATACGTTGTAATTATAAGAACTTGAAAGGGGTCCTTTCAATTTTACATAAATAGTGTAACCACGGGTTTTACTCATAGGGCCATGCTTATCTTCTGAATAAATTGTAGAGATGTTCAGACAAACTAAAGAGAGACGACGAACAATGACGACTTTGAGCAACAAAGCAACATGTTATTTTTTCTAAAAGAAGCTGGTAAATTATATTATATTGGAAAATAACATTTCCGCAGTATCGAATAGCTAAGTTACACCTATGAATCTTACATGAAGGGGAGTTTTGACAGAGAGATTCTCGAGAAATGTATATCTGAGAAATAAAAATAGTCTGATTCTGATATATCTCTTGTCATATTATTTACGGTGAATGTACTAATTTCTGCTGGACATGAATACTAGATTTAGGGAAAAAAAAAATGACTACCTGGGCAGTTGTACCAAAATAATAATGATCAAGGGGATCGACGGCAATGTCGAAGCGCTTGAAACTGCTGTCATCAACTTCCTTGCAGTCGGAAGCATCTGTTACTCGGGTTTTCAAATCTTCCTCAGTGTCTAATTCTTCTTCAGCATCACGGGCAACTTGTTCCTCCTCTTTACTGTGATGAGTCTCAGTATGGCATCCATCAATAACAATAGACTTCTCATTGTCATTGGTACAATCATTTTCCTTCGAAGTCTCCATCTCGTCTTCATGGTGAACTTGTACTTCACCTCCATCGTTCAAATCTGGATCGAGAGGCTCAGAGATTCTCTGTCCTCGGGAAAATATTCCAGAGGCCAGTCTTGTTACAAACCTAAATGCAGCCAAGGGAACAGACAGTGCCGGATTCCTCCCAGTATTGTAATCTCTGCCCTCTTCTGATTCGGAAAACATGTCTGAGAACGTATTTTGCTGCTCATCCTCCTGAAGATCAATGGTTGATATTATTGTGAGCAAAGGTACTCGGAGCAGAATGGATTTTCTCTTTATTATTTGTCAATATGAATAAAAGACACAAGGTATACACTGTTACAACTGCTTCTTAGAAAAGCTGATAAGTACCTAACAATACCTAATATTAATTCATTTACTGCTAATAATTAACCCTATGTGTCAGGAATGAATTATTTTAAATACACAGATAAGTAGTGGCCTTATTGAGTACGTCATGTACGTCTTTTTACAGTTATTCATCTTGTTCAACATGATATTGCGACAATTTTTCAAGCCCAAAAGCATCATAGTCATTATGTTGCATTCTTTATATACATACAATCATACACTCACATTTTCAAGTCAATTTGTCTCTTTTTTTTTAATTCTATTTTAGTAACCAAAGATAAATCATCTAATGCTAAATGCAGTTTTTAATTTTCTAAACAGTGGGGAAATTATATATTGAACTGATGGCTTTGTCGTCAAAGAAATACAAACCTCATTAGTATTCTCATGGGAAACCATCCCATCATCGTCTTCGACTGTTTCCCAACTAGCAGCATCGTCACTAACATCACTCTCAGCAGAAATAGAATCATCATCATCTCGTCCAACCACGTAAATTGCTTGAGGCCCGACCTATAAAGTAAACCAAAGACGAAAATAATATCAT
This sequence comes from Urtica dioica subsp. dioica, assembly GCF_054948205.1. Lineage (NCBI taxonomy): Eukaryota > Viridiplantae > Streptophyta > Magnoliopsida > Rosales > Urticaceae > Urtica > Urtica dioica. Next base: position 36,168,071 of record NC_142763.1, read on the forward strand.
ATACCAAGACTGGAACATTATATCAACGCAAACAATCTAGAACTAGCTTTCTGAATCGGCAGGAGTGACTTTTGAAAAATGAGGAAGTTGAAAGTCTAAAAAATACCATCAAAGGGAAAAAAAAAAAAGTTTTTCCGAAAGAGCAAAGACATTGTCAAAGTTTTAAGCGTTAACCAAATGATCAAATGAGTAACTTTTCCCATACTTTCATTCACTTTGACCTGGCTTTTATGTTCCTTTCATCCGCAGTTTACTGATGAGGTTCAACTTCAATTTCACAATTTAGCTGATTTTGTACTAGAATTATGTACCTTCAAACTGCATATCTTATCAATCAGATGAGATGTGGTAAATGTTTAAAAGCGTTTTTGTTCAGAGTTTCTGTAGAAGGAAGTGAAAGTGTCCATGACCATTTATAGCTGGGACAAGAATTATCCTAGTGGTGCCGAAGATTAATTAAAGAGATGAAATAAATCTTGGTTAGGGTGCTTAAAATTAGAGTGTGCGCATACCGTGGATACCATCCCATCAGCCCATGTAACTTCAATGTCACCATCCTTGAGACCAGATATATTCCCAACCCAAGAGAGATCTGAGAAACTTTCAGAAGCATTGATTGAAGAGTCTTCATGTGTCTCATGTGCTTGGGCTTCATTTGATGCACTCTGCTGATTCGATTGATCACCCGAGTCCATCTCAAGAGCAGCTGATTCTGCGGGAATAGACACTGGAGACAGTCTAACCACAACATCTCCATAACAGTAGTCGTAATCGGGATGCCCCTCGAGCTCATAAACGCTCACGATCTCCTCATTATCGAACTCTCTATGATCTTCAGGCCTGGAAACAGGTTTCAGCCACCTTACGCAAGCCGTCTTCTCTTTGGAGCTAACACTTTTCACGACACCAACACGCCTGGGTTCAAGAGCATCTTCAACGTTATCGGAGGCCTTTTCCACCACATACTGCTCAGCGACAAATTCGTGGTCGCCGGGGTTATCAATTGGAATCAAACTTGTCGAGCTCAACCCACGTTCTATAGTACCATCTTGCCAGGCCACATCAACGCGTGTCCTGGTATTGACAATAATAACAGCCCTTTCAAAATCTTCGTCCTTCTTTCGAGGCTTTTTGTCCCTCCTAAGCAAAACTTTCCGAATCTTTTTTCGATGAAGAGGCCACGTCTCGTGCACAGGCTCCTTAGATTCATTCGAAGCATTGCTTCTGTTATTTTTGTTTCTTCTGAACGATGAAGTCGCTGGGTTAAGATTCGGGGATTCGTTATCCCCAATCGCATCCTCTTGCGTACTATCTTCGGAATCGTACCCGCTTCCCATTTGAGACGAATCTAATTCACCATTAACAGAATCGTGAAGTTCTAGTTTTGCTAGGTCCTTATCCAAATGAGTGGATGACGATGGCGGCGGCGGCGGCGACGAGTAAAGGCACCAGTCACCTAATTGCCAATTCGAGTATGCAAAACAAGACAAGAGCTTCAAGTTCTTTGGACTCTGTTCTTCGGCTGGAGTAGTAGCTGAATCTGGCCCATAACCAGCAGAGGCTATCCAGTAAATGAAAACTGAGCTGACAGTGACCTGTGTGACAGTACCTTCTGAACGATTATGCCTCCACAAGCCTGACAACCACCTAGAATTCTTGAAAACTGATGAGCTTGCTTTGACTCGCTGGCCAGGGTAGTAAGGAAAATGCCCATCCTCAAGGGTATTCTTGGATACCGGGGTGAGACGGAGAGGGTCAGCTCTCATAACTTTACACACAGAACCGTCATCAAACAACACTGTCACATTATCCAGAACATCGTCAACTCTTCCAAGCCAAGGCCCGAGAACAATATAATCACCCACAGCGAATTCCCTCACGCGTCTAAGCTCTTTGGAAGAAACATCTTTAACCATCGAGTTATCGTGGGCCAGCATATCGGCAAAGATATCGACATCTATCACTACACCCACTTGCCCTGTCGGGTCTGACGCGGCGGCAACAAAATCCCCGTGTAAGAATCCTCGGTCGATAACAGTCAAATCCTTGATACTCCGGGTTGACTCAGATTGATCCATCCAGAGCACTCGTGCCTGGTCAGGAGGAAGAGGGCCGATCTTGAAACCACCCAGGTTCCTCTTCTTTTCACCACTCTTGTTCGAACTCTCATCACCAACCTCTCCAGAGTCACCCTCGTCCTCGCCGCCATCTCCGTCATCATCATCACCATCCTCATCTCCGTCATCGTCATCTTCTTCATCATCAGTGATGCTACTATCGGACTCCGGATCACCAGCTATTTCTGTCACGATTCCAATCATCCCATCTTCTCCTCTTACGACATCCTGTCTATAGATATATCGGAAGCTGGGTATGTTATTAACCACATTGCTGTTCATTCTACCATCATTGCTTCCATTGTTACTAGGATCGTGATCGGCAGAAAGATCATTTTGGTTTGAAGAATTGCACTCCCCTCCACTTGTGGTTGGCTCGTTGACAGAATCAACACTGTCATTATTCTCAAACCCCATCCTGAAAATCTGCTAAAGGCGAAAGAAGAAAAAAAATTATATCTAATGTCGAATAAATGGCACTATAACAATGGATTTGCCATAATAGCATTGAGATGTAAGACCCGATTCTATCACAATCTCTGTTTTCTAATCCTGCCATGTACATTCTAAAGCAAAAATGACAAACTAGTGATTAAACAACCATAAGCCTGTTGATAAAAAAAACACCCAAATTCATTCAACTTCATAACCCTTAGTTCAGGTGTTTTCAGCAAATGATACTTGCATTTCCTTGTTTATTCGAGTTCAGCTAGTTATAAACAGGCAATAAGCAATGATGTAACACGCTATTCTAAATTCAAAATAAAAACAAATTTCTAGCTTTCTGAGAAAAGAATCAAATCAGAGTAAGAGACAAGTTTTCTCTATATATATAAAAAATATATATATATAAATAAAAAAGCGTCTCCATCCATTCGAATAAAAACCTATACTCGGCATAATCAAATTGGAACCAATAACAGATTTCAATGTCACATATAAATCGTAAAACCAAATGAAACACACAAAAAGAAAAACACTGATAATTTTCTCCAAGAAAACCAATCAATCCACAAAACAAAAACAAGGTTCAATCCAGGCGTTACTTCCAAAATCCTTTCAATGAACGCAAAACATGACTCCGACCTCATTCCGGTCAACAAATTACAGATTGCAATTACATAATAAGTAAAGCCCACACGAATTTATTCACACGCAGAAACGCAAGATTATATGTATCAGCATGTAGACAAACGAATAGAAACACGATTTTAAGAGTGAAAATAAGCTCAAAATCGAGCTACAAGAGCGATAAATTATTGCGACGAGGTCTTTGAATGAGCAGATTCACCTTCTGAAGAATCTATCTGAGCGAATGCGAAGATAAATATATCGACGACAAATAAGAAAGAGAACGAAAATTTGAAGAAAACAAATATAAGAAAGAAAAAAGAAAAGTGTTGCAGCCTTGCAGGCGAGGCTGGGTATTGTTTGAGCCGAGGAGAGAAAGAGCAATAAACGAAATGGAAACGGGATCGGGGTATATTGGTAATTTTAACCTATACGATTTGCTTGTGGGGTCCATGGGTTTTGATCAGACATGTTTGCGTGTTTTGATGATCGGCGAATCTCATCCGATATCCACCGTTGGATTTGCGGACTAAGTCGACAGTTTAATTTATGCTTTCTTTCGTTGTCCAAATATATAGATATAGTACTAGAACCAAGAATTGGTTAATATGGTTTTATATATTTGGGTTTGTTATTTCATGTCTGGTACTGAATTACATTAATAAAAGGGAAAATCTGGATGAGTTTTATTCTTTTAAAAAATTATGTATGATGTTTGACTTTGTACTTTCTTAAATCTATGGCTCATAACCCTATCTCACCGCCTTTCGAAGAGCTTAATCTCTATTTCGTCATTGACACTCCTCGTTTATGCGTTGCTTTTTGAAGGGAGCGACGTTTGTAAAGCGTTCGTGACAATGGCGTTGTATGAGAATCGTGTGTGCGTGTTTTTTGGTGTAGAGTTTTAAATTAAAAAAAGAAAGTGATAAGTGGAAAATGAACTACCAAATATGTGTTTCTTTTTTAATGGAATGTATTGGTTTTGATTTTTAATTTTCATTTTTTTATGATCGATTTGTATATGTTTATCGAATGAACATATAAGGTTTTGACTTGATCTATTCAATAAAAAGAGCGTTATAAACCACTATGAAATACTCATAGACAAACAAAAAAAACGACTTGTAATCATAAACAAAAAATTGCTATAAACTATTATAAATTATTTTAAATAAACAAAAATGTATGATTATTGTAAACATATGGTTATTATAAACCACTGTGAATCATTTATAAACGGTTCAAAAAGTGGGTGGTTTCGAGGTTTTGTTGGATTTCTAAATTTTCGGGATTTCAATTTTAAAATACAAAACACGATTTTTCATGCTGTTGTAAGTAGTATTTACTTATTTATTATTTAGTCGTGATTAGTTAATGAATGGTAAACATGTCCTTTTATAATCGTTTCAAATGGTTTATGGTTACTTTACAATGTAAATAAAATATTGGGCTATTTTAATAAATCATGTGAATTTTTATGTTATTAAGTCAATCACTTTCTTTTAATATTTTGTTTGTTGTTAAATTATGTATTTTATTCATGACTATAAAGTATGAACTAGTATTTTATATTTTTATTATGTTTTGGTTAACTTTCGTGCATTTGAACTTTATAGCTTGAGTTGAATATATAAAATTTGAGTCAAATACTGGTATTAAGATAAGACTTGATAAACCGATATAAGAGGGTATAGATGAAACTTAGACCTGTGAAGGAAAAAAAAACCCATGGAATCAATAGAGTAGAGAAACCATCATAATCGTGGAATATAATGCAAGGAAATAAAGTACAAGTGAACAAAATTATTTGATAAAAAGTTTATAAAAATAGAACACTTGTGGGGGAATTCACATGATAAAGTTTAGACTATATAAGACGGAAACGGAATACATTGTAGCAGTATATTATAATTATTCTCATAGGCGAAATTAGTAACTGCTTGGTTTTTTAGTGAGACTTTGGGGTTGTTTGGTAGTTAACTCAAAAAGTTTTTGTTTTCTATTTTTAATTTTTGTAGTTGTACTAAAAAATTATTTTGCAGTTGTTTTCAAAACGCTGTTTGATACAGTTTTCATTTTTTTTTTGAGAAATTGAAAAAACTGAAAAAAGTGTTTGGTACAGTTTTCATTTTTGTTTTTAAAAAAATGTAAATAGAAGATGAGGAGAAGGAGGAGAGAAGAGAAGAAATTTTTTTCCAAAAACATATTTTATTTGTTTTCAGTTTTCTTTACTCTTTTACAAAACAACTTCAAAATTTTAAAAAAAAACACAATTTTCACTTTTTATTTCCTATTTTTTTAACTCAAAAACACTTTTTGAGTTGATTACCAAACATCACCTTTGTGTCTTGTAGCTTACATTTTCTCTCTAAGGGTTTGTGAGGGTTTTGATATGGGAAAGTGAGTGTGAGCAAATTTTGAGAAACACAAAGTGAATATTTGTAGGTCGGAAACGCTGAGAGATGAGAGAAGCTTGAAGGGAACGAGTGCTATAAATGGTGATGAAGATGGCGAAGTGGGATTGACGGCATCCTTCATGGCAAAGAACTTGGACCTCACAGAGAGGGTTGATGTTGATGGTGAGAGAGAAGAGCTGCTTCTGATAGTGGGGAAGATATTTGCTTCGAGAGGTGTTTGGATGAATCTGGAGATGCAAGAAGCCTTGGTTCGTCAAAGAGATAAAGTCGGGTATCTTATAGATAAGGTTCGGTGAAAGGGACAACAAAGACAGAGTTCTTGGCGAGAGGCCATGAACGTTGAAAAAAGCGCACTTCATTCTTCAGGATTGGCCATCACATTTGGCGATAATGGAAATAGAGTTCAAAATCTCTCTATTCTGGATTAGATTATGTGGGCTGCCACCGAGATTGTTGAATCTCACAAGTGCAAAGGAGCTGGCAAACATGTTTGGAAGGTTTGTGAGATATGGTGGAGGATTTGGGAATGTGCTAAGAATGAAAATCAAGGTGGAAATTAACAGAGCTCTCCGCTTGGAGTTTTTTTGTTATAGAGAAGACCTTGCTCCTCTGTGGATACAAGAAAAGTATGAAAATCTGAGACGGTTCTGTCACAAATTTGGAACGCTTGGACATGAAAAGGATGAATGTACCAAGAACAAGCGGATGATAGTGATGGTGAAGCACTCGATAGAAGTTTTAGTGTATGGAGGATGGATCAAGGTTGAGTCGGCATTCAAGAATTCCTATGGAGGCTTGGAGATGTTTATAAACGTGGAAAAGCTCCAAAACCTGTGGAATGGATGTCCAATCCTGAGAATAGAGGTGCACTAATAATTGGATGATCCTTGAAGAATTACGAGTAAAAAAAGGGGTACTTTATGTGGAATTGTTAAGAAAGGGACCACGGGGGTTTCGGAGGAGTGAATGGGAGAAGAGCTCTGGAAGCAAGGCATCAGGGAAATACATAGCGTTAAAAAGAAATGAGACCATGGCTACCAAAGCTATGGAGGCGATTACAGCGGAGAGCCAAAGTGGAGAAAAGTCGATGGAAAAGCAGGGAGCTCGAAATCAACAATGGAGATGGTGGTCCCAACAGTGAGACATGTGGCAACCAGTGAGGAATGTAAGACCTACATCCAAAGGGAGAGTGGGGGGTGCGACATGTCTGTGTTGTCAATGGTGCCCACAAGAAGAGTTGTAGTGTGTATTTATGTACATTTGATGTCATATAGTCTTACGAAGACTCTTGCTTGTAACTGCTTTTTTATTAATAAAAGTTGAAACGTTCATTCAATCTTCCTTGTCTGAAGCTTTATGATAAAACCTTAGTCTTTTAGTCCATAAACAAACTTAACAACTTACGAAGAGACAAATGTAGATTTGCATGAACAAACTCTTCGTAGTTTGCTTAAAACGATATATTCGCAATCTAAGGGTCAAAGGACTATTGACCTCAGTACGATTGTTAGGAGAATCTATGATGTCTGGTTATGGGGCATTGAGAGTTGGAGACTCTATAGTTCTTTTAGGTATCTTCTGAAGGTACTGAATTGACAAGTGCACTTCTAGAGACAAGATAAGAACAAACCATTTAACCTCTTATGTCTCGAAGTCACTACGTATGAATTGCATCGTGCTTACCTTAATCCTGAAATGAGACATGCCATTTCACAGCTTACGTATTCTCATATGAGAAACTCAGAGTTCGGACTCACTATGTGATTCCGAACAGGACCTATTGGTGAAGTACTAAGTTATGAAGATGTCATGAGTAACTTTGTGAAGATCTCATAGATATGGAATTCATGTACAAGATTGCTGAAATGCAATGTATATCACCTCATGCTTTGTTCCTTGGAGTGTGAATAAATGAACTGGCCAGTGTCCAAATTGAGTCTCGACTCTTTTGGATGAAACAATGTGACTTGTTAGCTCCACTTCAATACATTGTTTCTAACTTATTCACAAGCGACAAAGGAGTTGAGGAAATAACAGCTAGAAGGGTAAAATGGTAATTTTGTAAATCCCGACTAGCTGATGATATTCATGAAGGGTAAACATAGATAATATTCAGTGGATCCGCTCATCATAATTTGGTTGAATTCTTGAGTATAAAATAAATTCATTTGAACCGAGAGATTTTCAGTGTCAACTCTTTAGTGGAGTCAGTTGACATTAAGCTAAACTTGGAAAAGGTTTGTGAACTTTTGAGTCCAAGTGTTTAGCTCAAGCTTTGTTCATTTGGATCCATGAGGTCACTGTCACGAATCACATCGAGTATGAATAGTTAAACTGTAAGCTAAGTCAAAACGAGAACGAAAATTGTCAAAAGGGTAATTTTGTCTTTTGAGACATAGGATGAAATGAATGTCCATAAATTTTTGACAAGGTCATTTGATGACACTTAATGACACTCGGCCAAAATTAGATTTATTGGGTCTTGTGGATTAATTTCATTTCATAATAATTTTATTGAAAATTCTTAATGGGCATTTGTCATGTTGTCATGAACAAATGAAGAAGCTTCTAGAAGCTCCTTCTAGAGACATGTTGGGCGCCTACCACCCAAGAGAAAGAGAGAATATTTTGTGCATAAATGTATCAAGATACTTGCCAAAAGAAAAAGAGGAAACAAATTTTCTCAAAGAGGAAAGAGGGTAATCGGCCAAGAGAGTCAAAGGCAAGGCAAGGAACAAAAAAGGAAACAAATCCAAGCCTTCTTGAAGGCAGCCTTGGCCGAGCATCTCAAGTGGGAAAAGAGGTAATTGGCTCATGAATATGTGATATTCTATAGAAGAGGAAACTACCTTATTGAAGGTAAGACCTCTCCTATAAATAGGAGCCTCATTCCACACATTTCATTCATCCCAAGTTCTAGAGATTTGAGAGCTTCTCTCTCTAGCTTGGCCGATCCTCTCTCTCTCTCTCCCTCTAGTTAATTTTCGATTTTTTTGTTTTGGCACCTAGGTCCTCATTTGACCTAGTGTTTAGCTCTGCGACTTCAAGACTCGTTCTTAAGTCGTAGTGTTTAAAAGTGCCCACTCACTAATTCCTTTTCTCTCGAGTGATTTAGTGATAGAAACTTTCGTGGTTGCTCGTGTTGCCGAGGAAGGAAGAGAGACGTGCTGCGAGGGGAGACGAACGTTGCAACCTTTTTCCAAAAGCTTCTCAACGTTCAAGCGTCTAAAAAGGTTAGTAAACTTCTATACTCATATTAGTTTTTATTTATATGTGCTTGCTCTTTGTCTAGGTTAGTAAAAACTGTTTTACTTGAAAAAGAAAATTTTTAAAATTCCGCCGCTTAACGAAGCGTTAAACTTTTTCTTAAACCCTAGATCAATTCCAACAGTCTGGACCTGAGCGCAGAAAAGCCGCCAAAGAGCGTATATGCGTCAAAATCATACGAGAGCTCTTTTGGGGGGAAAACATTAGGGTTTAAGGAAACAGAGAGTGGAGGGGTGGAAATAGGCCAGAATCCAAAGCTAATGGAAGGAAGTGGACAAGGAAAAAAAGCCAATGATGAATTACTGATGGAAACGCTGGAACTTACAAAAGTCTTACTCCAAAGTAGCGAAAGGACAAGACATGAAAGTGAAATATGGGCCACAGCGCCGCGAGCCAAAAGGAAGGGAGATGGGGCAGAATTAGCCCATAAGAAGTTAAAGCAAAAAGTGGCACGTGAGGACAGAGAGCCAGAAGCAAGCCCAATTGCATCACCAATAATTCAAAAATGACGTAGTTGAGTTGGCGCAACAGATGAAGACCATTTTCCACCCAGGAACAACATAAGGTATAAGAGGAGTGGAAAAAAGAAGAAGAATCCAAGTCAAGAGAAAAAGAGTAGGGGAGGGAACCAACATGAAGAAAAAATTTAAGAATTCGGATCGTGAAGAGGAGAGCGACGCCAGAGTTAGTGCCATGCCGATTGTATCTTCTCAAACGACTTCAATGGTCAATGAGGCAGGCCTTAACAACCCTACCTCATAAATGTTAGTTCTCTCATGGAACTGTTTTGGTCTCAACGGAGACCAAACGAATGAGATACTTCGGAGTCTCATTCATAATCACAATCCGGATTTATTGGTTCTTTTGGAAATAAAAATAGGGGACGATCGAATACAAAGGGTGAGAGAAAAAAAATGGGTTTTTTTGGAGATGTGGGGTGTATAGTGCTGGGTCAAGTTAGATATTTGAAAAGTAACAAAAAATTACATTTGGGATATAGTTAGAGGAGAGACTAGAGAGTTAGATTGGGATATTTGAGGTGTGTCTGGTCCCCCGGATTTGAAACATAGGCTGGGGTTTTGGAAAGAGTTGGCCAAACTAGTTGGTTCAACGGGAAGGGAGAGAGCTATCTTGGGAATCCTCTTTTTATTGGATGTAATCGTGGAAAGAGCTTCAGAAGCTTAAAAAGAAAGTCTATGGAATATTAGAAGGGTAGATGGCGAAAATCATCTCAAAGGAGGGCCGTGGTACTCTTATCAAAGCGGTCATTAAGTATTCCCATACGCTATGGAAACCTTTCTTATTCCAAAGCATTTTTGTTAATCCTTAAATAAAGGAACTAGAAGATTTTGGTGGATCGGGCGTAAGGATGAGGAGAGGTTTCTAGCACTATCTAGCTAGAACACGATATGCCAACCAAAAGCTTGTTGAGGATTGGGTTTCCAGAATTTTGACGATATCAACACGGCGCTCCTTTGTAACTTGGGGTGGCACATGACGGCTAATTCAAGATTATTATGGGTGTTAATCCTCAAGGAAAAGTGTTTTGGAAATGGTGGATTTTTGCAATGTAAGCAAAAGCCGGGGGATTCGAGAGGATGGCGCGACATTATATGGATGCAACATATTACTCGGAGCAACTCGTGTTACTGGTTGGGAGTGAGAATTTGATACCCATAATAGTAGTGAATTGGCTCCAACGAGCTGAGATTTTTGTAGAATGAGACATGGAATAGGCCAAGCACTGAGAAGAGTCAGTGAATTCTTCCGCCCGAACACGAGACTGTGGGACCGAGCGAAGTTAAGAGAGTGGCTGGGAGACGATATGGGAAAGTTAGCCGAGGAGTTGAGGGCGCCAAAAGATGATAGATTAATTTGGCTGGATCTCCAAAAGGAAATTTTGATCTCAAGCCGGCTTAATGGACAATAGCGGGAGCGACCTTCAGTCCAAAAATTGAGATGTGGCAAAGACTTTGGAACTCAAAATTTCCAAAAATCTCAAAGTGTTGATATGGAGAATGGCAAGAAATTGCCTCCCGACGAGGATGAGACTAAATCGATGCTTCCCAATGAAGGACATATCTTGAGTGTTCTACGACGAAGAGATCAAAACCATCCAACTCTTATTTTTTTCAATGCCCATTCGTTAGACGATTCTGGATGTCAAAGGCTAATGGGTGCTGACGGGACTGCGACGGAGATATGAGTGGTTTTGATTGGGTCCGAGAAATTTTTTATCGCAATTGGGTGACAGAAGAGCTTGGTTGCGAAACATGGTTCTTTCTCCTTTAATCCGTGATAATCATTGAATCTATGTGGCGTTGGACTCGACAAAGACTCAAATCAAGAGAATTCGGAGCATATGCAAAGAAATCTATGAAATTGAGGACATCGTTGAGAAGAGAGCTACGCGAGCGAGAGATCAAAGGTGTCGAGGGGCTCCGATAGCAGAAGCCTCTCCCAGGGGAGGTCAAGGTTAATGTGGACGCTAGTTTCAGAAGCTTGGGAGTCGTTTTGGGGATGGTGGCTCAAGATGTGGACGGGAAAGTGGTATGGATATGGAGAAGCTAGATCACTGCAGCAACGACTATGGAAGCAGAAATGGCTGGAGTGTATTTAATGATTTTGGTGGCGAAATTTTGCAATGTGCATCGTGTAGTTGTAGAGGGGAAAACAAGCAAATTATGGAGGGCCTGGAGAAACGTAATGGATGTCCAAATTGGAGCTTGGAACCTCTCTTTGATCAGATCCTTAGAGTTACTGAGTCTTTTATTGTTTTTAAGAGTGTTTAAGTTTTAAGAAATGTGAACACAATGGCTCATAGGCTTTGTAAGAGCATTGGGTATCATCACGAAACTTGGTTTTGTGTTTTTAGTGATGTAACGCCTGAGGTGCGTGAAGCAATGCTTAATCATTGCTATTGAATGAATTTTCTGGTTAAAAAAAACTCCAAATCATAGGAGACGTGCTTCCTCGAGGGCACAGTTTTTTAATGTCAAAGCCTCGAACGCATAATTTAACCAAGGATAGGTGAGTGAAACGAAGCATACGGACAAAACCATCCACAAAGATTTTTGCAAGTGATTATCGATAGAAAGATCATCTTATAAACATTTGAAAACATATTTAGACTCAACTTATTACCGAATATACTGAGTGATTACCTAGCTTGAGAGTCATTCTCACTCATAACTTTTAAGCTCGCTTTATTACTATCTTGAATATAAACACTATAATTAATCATTATAGCATGGTATATCAGAGTTAAAGTGTCAACAAAAATTGCAGAATGCGTTATTCATATTTTTATTTGTCAGTAACAGCTTAAAAGGGACTTCCGTGCGATTTTGACGGCATCATGCAATAGCGTCTTATAGCATTCGTCGTGCGAGAGAGAAGAGATGAGTCTTACGGACCAATGAAGAAAACAAAAAAGAGGAGGGTCAAAAGTGTGTAAGAGTTTTTATATTTTACGAACATTTTAATTAAAACTCACGTAACTTTAATTTTAAAATTTATGATTAGATAGAAACTTAATACTTGCACTAGTTAAACATACAAAACATAAATTCTCTTTTTTTTTTTTCTTTGCCACCAAATTATTTGGTCGAATTCCCATAAAAATAAAGCGTTTTGTTTTTATTATTCTATTTTGTTTTTTGTTTTTTTAAGATCATAATAATAAGAAAAAAATAACACATATATACCATGTGTTTAAGTGAAATGTCAAGTTTAACCTTTGATTTTAAAAAAAATGTCGAGTTTTGTACCTTCTGTTAGATTAAAATGACGAAATTATACCATAAAATAGATATTGTGTAACAAATCATCCTAAAATTGACTTTTCATTAATGTTGATTTTAATATTTATATGTATATCTAAATTATTTATAAAAAAAAAAAAAAAAAAAAAAAAAACAACTCTCAATCCTTAGTTTTGAAATCAAACTAAATCAACATAGACTAATAGAATTCATACATCTTAAATATGCAACTTTGATTCTTGGATTCCACGCTCGAATCAGTGATTTTGATGACTTTCAAATGTCGATTTTTATCTTTTCATATTCTTCACGATGTTACAAATTTCATATATCATTGTTTTTTTTAAAATAAACTACATATGGGACTATAAGACGTGAATGAATAAAGATAAAATGAGGTTCACATATAAATATCAGAGTTAATATTATTTTAAAATCAATAAAAAAATATGGATAAATTACATTATTGCTCCCCTCAATTTTATGGTGTGTAACGATTTAACCCCTAATAAATGAAAACGTGCATCAGAGGATCTGAAATCCTACAATTTATTGATTAGCTCCTTCTGTTAACTTGTATCGACGGAACTCGTTACCTTTCTCGCGTTTTAACCACGTGATGTGTGAAATTATTACAATACCCTTATTCAAATGATTTATATAAAATTGGGGAAACAAAATTGGGGAAACAACAGAAGAAATAAATTCGCGTGTTAGGGTTCCCAAAATCAATCAAACGAGAGGCGCGATTTCAGTCGAGGAAAATGGATGGGAGTCAGTCTTGGAGCAGCGAAACGTTGAATCGTTCTCAGCCCAATACAAACGATGAATCTCAGTCCTCTGGCGAAGATCGTCGACGATCTAGTTGTCCGTGCGGACTGCCAAGCATCCAACGCACTTCGTGGACCGATGAGAATCATGGGAGTTTGTTTTTTGGGTGTTCTCGATATAATGTAAGTTATTTGTGTTGAATAAATGTGTTAATCTTCTCAATTCATGGACTGGTGTTTTGAGTGTTTTAATTTCGCAGAAAGGGATATGTAACGGGTATGGGTTTTTAGAGTGGATCGATCCCCGGATGTGTAAGAGATCGGTTCAAGTGATACCCAGATTACTGAGGAAGAGAAACAAATTAGAGCAGGAACTTGGGCATGGGAAAGAATTTGATCTTGCTGATGGACTTAACAATGTGGGCGAATCAATGGCGAATTGGGGCAAAATAGAAGCCGAAGTCAAGAACATGAAAGTTATGTTACTCATCATCGTTGCACTACAGTTGTATGTCATTCTCTTTAAGTAAGGCTATGTTGCCCCTAAGATTTGTACAACTGATTTGTATTGTATGGTTTTTTTTTTTGTGCTGAATGAATCAGAAATGGCAATTTAAAGCACTATTTTGCGGAAATGGCAAGTAAGAGATATATTTACATACATAAGATGTCTGTTTGTTGGAAAAAAAAAATGTACTAAAATGGCAAGTAAGATATCAGCCAGTCAAAATATATTGAAATGGAAATTACAAGATCAAAATTATGTGTACCAACATTGACATTAACTGTACCAAAATCAACATAATTTTACATACATAATGAATCTGTTTCTTGGCCTAAATATACAAGAGGTCTATTAATCATCAAAATATATAAGACATATTTCATCAAAAGTGTACTAGACCACAAAATAGTCATCAAAATAACACACCAAAACAACCTTTTAGAACAAGACTCTTGGCAGCAGTCCTGATCCTTTTCTTGGCCCCATTGTCATGTGAAATCTCAGGCTCATATGCACAAACACAATGTATACAAATCACCACATAATAACATTGTCCAGAAACAATTAATGTCAACTTACTCTAAGGGTTTGGGCGGGCAGACTCGGTTGACTTGGAGCCTGTGTGGATTGACCCTGACTTGGAGCCTGTGTGGGTTGACCCTGACTTGGAGCATGTGTGGGTTGACTCTGACTTTGGCTTGGGTGGTGTGGTTGACTCTGACTTTGGCTTGGGTGGTTTGGTTGACTATGACTTTGGCTTGGGTGGTTTGATTGACTCCTTTGACGTCTCTGTGAAAACATGTAATAAACATTTGGATTAGGTACCATTTATTAAACACTCAAAAGTATAAATCTCACCAGTTCTTCTTGTTTTCTTCTAAAACAAGTTAAGGTATTATGCCCCCCTTGCCGCACTGTGAGCATGTCGTTGTCACGTATTTTCTGGAAATCCTAGTTGCACCACGTGGGATAACCTCATCATGTTCCACACGCCTCAACTTTTTTGGCCTTCCTGGCTCGGCTCTGTCAGGTGGTCTTGACAAGGGTGCTTTAACTGTCTTTGGCCATTGCTCTATTGGATTCATTGGAAATATTTTGTACTTGTAGGTGGCCACATACGTCTCCTTCTTGTAACATTCTACGACGTAGTCAATAGGGTCATCGTGCTTATGCAATATGCAAGAAATTGCATGACCGCATGGTATACATGTATGACACATTACACACATGAACAAATACATGAACATATACATGAAGTCTTGTTTACAAGTAAATGATCAAATACCTGATAGATCCCACCGTTTACAAGAACAAGTCTTGTTTCTCAAGTTAACCGCGTGCATCTCACCATACATGTTTTTAACTTGGTAGTCATGTCCACCGGACCATTTTGCAATGTATAAAGATGAATTATCTTTATTTTTTTTTTTGGATCTATACAACCATGCCAATTCGCCACAGCCAGTCTTTGCTTTGTGAATCGTTGTACGAGATACATTCTTATTATTTCAAGCATTGATAGTATTGGTTTTTGTCTTGCAATCAGAATAGCCCTAAATCACATAAAATAAAGTGTCACTCATTAACAGACTCGGAAACTAAAATGTAACCGAAGACATGTCCCACTTATTAATGTACCATAAATTCAATCTGACCTTGTGCCATTGAAGCATTCACACATGTTATTCAGTAACATGTCACACTTAAGTGTTGTTCTGAAACCACTTCTGGCCCAGTGACTTGTACCTTTATCAACAAGCCAGTCAAAAGCCTTGACATCCTCGCTTTTATGAACTCCATCTCGGCATTAAATCTATCTACTGAGTAAGCCATAACCGCTGCCATCATCTTTGTCTTCAAATATTGACCCTTGAACACCTATGATAAACATAATATATCACTTGAAAATGTCGGCATTTTTATGTTTCATTTTAGTAGTCACATACACACAATATTAAGTATTTAAATAAGATGAAAGTATTTAGTATACCTTGGTGAAGTTACTTTGGAGATGTCTGGCACAATGTCGATGTTCTGCCATTACTGAACTCTCTTCCCACATTTCAGTCAAAGCCTCTTTTAGACCTTTCTGCTTGTCGGTAATAAAAGTCCAGTGATACCCATTTTGTATACTCAAGTCAATCTTTAGCCAGTTTAAAAACCAACTCCATGTTGCCTTCCCTTCGGATTCCACAACTGCGAATGCAATTGGGAACATGCCATTAATAGCATCAACCCATACTGCACTCAGTAGTTGGCTTGTATGATGCCCTTTGATGTGGCACCCATCCAGACCATTGATAGGTCTACATGATCTGAAACCAGCTTTGCACGCCTCATAGCATATATACAATCTCTTGAACAAGTATTTACCTTCGTAGTCAATTTCTGTCTCAAATTCTATTGTGGATCCGGGGTTTGACCTTTTAATCTCTGCACCATAATCCCACAGAACCGCGTATTGCTGCTCGTAAGTACCTTGAATAGCTAGCTCAGTAGCTTTTCTTGTTCTATACACCTTTATTCTCGAACACTCCAATACAAAATCTTTTTGTACGCGGCTCATGAAATTTACGGCTGACCAGGATTCATTGTCTTGAAACTCTTGACAGTATGTCTTCACCAACCAAGCCGATGTTACAAACTTGTTCTTATTTGTCCGGGCACATGTATGCTCACCTTGGTACGTCTTGATCATCCATGTTGATGACTTCCCAACCACAGATGCAAAACAGACCCACTTACATTTAGGGTCTCTACACTCTGCACGTACTCTGTTAGAGTCATTCTTTTTTAAGAACACTTCTTTTCCAGTCCTAATTGAGTGCTCTTTAATTGCATCCTTAAATACCTTACCGTTCGGGAACACTAAACCAAGCTTGAATTCTGGTTTCTGCATGTCAGTCTCGGGTCTGAATTCAAGAAATTTTGGCAACTTCTTCTTCACAAAGTCACGTGGCATCTTATGTTCGTCGTCGTCACTTGATGAAACGTTACGCTCACTAAACTCGTCTTCATACTCACTGTCTTCAGCTTCCTCAACTTCTTTAGCTTTCCCTTTATTCTTCTTCAATACATCAAGGCCAAGGTCAATAGCATCTACAACAACATCATCGTCACTCCGTTCGTATCCACTTTCTTGCTCACGGTCTTCATCATCATCAACCTGCTCTTCATCATCTTCTTGAGCATCAATCTGCTCTTCATCATCTTCTTGAGCATTCACTTGCTCTTCATCGTCTTCTTGAGCATTGTTCTGCTCTTCACGGTCTTCTTGAGCATTGCCCTGCTCTTCACGGTCTTCTTGAGCATTGGTCTCCTCTTCACGGAATTCTTGATCATTGGCCTACTCTTCACCCTGGATTGCTTGAACATGTTCCTTTTCTATAGGTTTTATTACCGGGTGCTCGCAATAGAGGTCAATTACTCCATCTTTTTTTCTCCTACTGCAGGTAAGAAATAGAATGCTCCAGCAACATATCCTAAGTAATTCTTCAACAAACCATTTATTATCACAATTGACATCCTATCCAAGTCACAATAGTCAAAGTACGAGACTTCCCTATCAACGTATACCATCTCTGACTCTCTCATAGCCATAGTGCCACCGTGATGGACTTTAAAAGTAAATAGTGTCGAGGAAGGATCTGAAAGACAAAGATTCCAAGAATCATTTAAGAACCATCGAATAATAATTTAATGCTCCAATAAGACAATGAATACGACCGGGGACCACCACCACCACCAAAAAACCCTAACTCGGGACCACAACCACCACTCGACATAACCTAGACAAAACCCAGACAAAACATAAAGTTTGGGACCACCACAAATTATTATAAAATACGAAATCGGCAAAGCAATAAGCATGGGACCACCATTACATATAAATACTTACCATAGTCGATTCTCCTCCTTTCATTCTCTTCAGACCGCGCGCTCTGAACTGTTTTCTTCGCCGCCGTTTTAAGCTTCGTTTTCGTCTTGGATTTCTGGCCTCTGGTTTTCTTCTTCGCCGGGGATTTCATCTCCGCGATTTGAATTTTTGTTCTGAGAAAATGAAGAACTTTTTGGGGGTATTATTTCATTATTATATCCTTATGAAATTTGTTGTAACTAGCCAAGTTTGTCATTCTTATTGGGGGAATAACCCAAGTTTCATTTTATTAAGCAAATAGCCCATATTTTCGGCTCAGACCATAACACCCTTGATAAATTCGCGAATAGGTTAATTTAATTAACCTACTTGAGTGAGTTAGGTTAATTAATTAACTTATTGGTTGAATAGTAGTTTAGGTTTTGATTTTTTGTGAGTAAAGTTAATTTACTAAATGATTGAATTCGGAATTAGGTTAATTAATTGAATGCTTTGAATATTAATTGACTTAAGTTATGATTTTTGTAAATTTTTTGTGAATTTCAAATCCTTCACGAATCAGTTAATTAATTAACCTAACTCACTCTAGTAGGTTAATTAAATTAATCGATTCGCGAATTTACAAAGTGCATCTCCTCAATCCCCTCCATCGCCGTCGATTTCCTCTCCGCCGCCGATTCCTCTCCCCCCGCCGATTTTCGAGTTAATCTGAGCCATCGATTCTCCGAGCATCGCCGCCACCGGAGCTCGACGGAATCAACGCCGTCTACAGCGGATCTTGACCGCGTCTATGGCGGATCTCGCCGGCAACGTTAGGGATCGGCAACGAGGATGGACGACGATTGGCGACGACGCGCACTAGGACAAAAATCATCATCTGGTGCGACGGATGTCGCAACTAATACCCCAATAGTCGCACCTAATAGTTTATTAGGTGCGACATTTTTGTCGCACCTAATATCCCGTCGCTAAAGGCATTAGGTGCGACATGTCGCACCTAATAGTCACACCTTTAGGTGCGACATTTTCGGGTGCGACAATGTCGCACCTAATACGTTTTTTTAATTAAAAAAAAAATTACAAAACTGGACGGCGGGGTAGCGGCTGGACGACGACGTGCAGCGGGGCGGGACGGGGGCTGGCGGGGCTGGACGCGGGACGTGCAGCGGGGCAGGACGGCGACGTGCAGCGGGGCGGGACGGGGCAGCGGGGCTAGACGGCGACGTGCAGCGGGGCGAGGCAGCGGTGCGCGGGAGGGGCTAGCGGGGCGGAGCAGCGGGGCGCGGGAGGAGGCAGCGGGGCGGAGCAGCGGTGCGCGGGAGGGGGCAGTGGGGCGGAGCAGCGGGGCGGGGCAGCGGGAGGCACGACGGCGGGGAGGGACGGCGACGGCGGTAGGGATGGACGGCGGCGGCTAACTGGCAGAGAAAGTGTGAGACGGTGAGAGAGAGAGTGTGTGTGAGAGAGACGGTGACAGAGAGAGACGTACCGGGGAGGGACGGCGGCGAGGAGCAGAGAGAGAGACAGATCGAGTGAGAGAGAAAGTGAGCGAGAATGAGTGAAAAAGAAGGAAGTTTGGGTTTAAAAACCCTAATTCATATTGGGTGCGACACTGTCGCACCTAATAATCATATTAGGTGAGACAATGTCGCACCCAATATGATAAAAAAAATCGGCGGGATTCGGCTGAAAAGTTTAAATTTGAAACTCATTGGGTGCGACATTTGTCGCACCTAAAGGTATTAGGTGCGACACATGTCGCACCTAAAGGTATTAGGTGTGACAAATTCATATTAGGTGCGACAATGTCGCACCGAATAGCACTAAACATTAGCGAAATTTTTAACATCCGGATGAGTATCCGGTGCGACATGTCGCACCTAATATGGGCTTAGGTGCGATTTTTAGGTGCGACATGTCGCACCTAATACCCTTCAGCACCCAATATGCTAATTTGTAGTAGTGGCGGCGGCGTGAAATGGATTGGCGGCGATCGGCGGCGCGAAATGGATCGGTGGTGTGAAATAGACGAAGATGAGATGAAGTTTAGGTTTAGGTTTTGGGAAAATTGAGTTTTGCTCTTATATATGATTGTAATTTAGGTAGTGAAATATTAATTAGGCTATTCACTTAATTTATTCAAACTTGGGCTATTCTCCTAATATTGGTGAGTTGATTGGGCTAGTATGCTCACTCTCCCATACTTCATGTTTAATATTTATTTTTCAGTAAAATTACAATACTATTCATGACATATTTTTCAAGAGATGAGTTATGTCGATACAAGTTAACAGAATGAGCTACTCGTTATATTGTAAGATTTCAGGTCCTCTGATGCACGTTTTCATTTATTATGGGGTAAATCATTATACACCATAGAGTTGAGGGGGCAATAATATAATTTATCCAAATTTATAACACAATTATTAATTTTATAATATAATTTCGTCATTTTAATTAAACGAAATGTCCAAACTCACTCGACATTTTTTTAAATTAAAGATTAAACTCGTCACTCGAACATGTCTCATTTTGCCTGTAAAATGACCTTCAATGTCCAGAATCCAGATCTACTAACGACAATTTCTTCGCCGTCGTTTTTCTAGTCCATCCTGAGCGAGTACACAAACAGTTCCGTCAACTCGCTCCTCTGATTCCTTAAAAAAAAAAAATAAATAAATAAAACTAGCTCCTCTGAAATTCTGAATCAAAAGCCTTCCTCGAGATTTTTACTGAACTGATAATCGAAGGAGGAGAAGAAGATGATCGTCTGCGTTGCTGTCGTTGGTCATCAGGTAATCCCTCGCAAGTTCGTAAATGTTTTCTTTGGTCAATTCCAATCTAGCAATCCATGCAAGGATTAAAAAAAAAACGGTAACTTAAAACTTTTGAGATCTTGTTTCGACGAAATCGAACGGTTTATTATTTATTTTTATTTTTTTTGCACAGAACAATCCGCTATACATCCAGAGCTTCACGGACTCCGATGACGCCTTGAAGCTTCATCACATCGTTCATTGCTCTCTTGATGTCGTCGACGAGCGAGGTAATTTCGTTTGGGCCTATATATTTGGCTTTGGAATTGAGGTTGTAGGTTTTAGCTAATTTGTTTCAGAATTGCAGATCGAAATTGAAAGAAATGATCTCATTGCTTTGCTTTCTCTTACACCATCAGCTAGTATATTGGAATTTTGCAATGTTTGCTTTTATATATCTGTATGAAGTTAGGGGTTTTGCTCTTTTTATTTCAGAATTGAAGATCTTGTTATGATTGAAATTGAAAGAAATGATCTCATTGCTTTGCTTTCTCTTAAACCGGTAGCTACTATATAGGAATTTTGCAATGTTTGCTTTTATATATGTGTATGAAATTATAGGTTTGGCTCTTTTTATTTCAGAATTGAAGATCTTGTTATGATTGAAATTGAAAGAAATGATCTCATTGCTTTGGTTTCTCTTATACCTCTACATGACTGTATAGAATGTCTGCAATGCTTGCCTTTTATTTTAGTTTTTATATACATGTATGTACAGTTTTGTGAAATATCTTTTACGTGGGTTTAGTGAACAATCCCAAAAAATCTGGACCCACATTGAACGAGACGTTTTTGGGTCTCCTATATCCAACTGAAAATTACAAAGTGTAAGCTTCCCTTCATTTGTTTATTTTCCATCCCTTGATGTGGATCTAAATTTGATAGTTAGTCGATTTTGTGTCTTAGGTATGGCTACTTAACCAACACAAAGGTGAAGTTCATTTTGGTGACAACAGATTTAGATGTCAGAGACGCCGATGTTAGGAATGTGAGTTTTTTATGTTGCTAGTGATTACATTGTTTTGATTGCATAAAAACTTATTGTAGGCTCTAGTTAATGTACTGGAAACTTGTGAATATGAATTACGAATTCTTTTGGGTTAGCTTGGTATAAAAAGAAATTTTTTTCTAATCCATGTAGTTGAAAGTTTGATAAGGATGCGATTCATGATCAGGATCACAGCATTCAGCATATGAATCTATAGTGTTTTTTTTTGTTACTTTTGACCAGTTGCTTTGATATTAAATAAGACGAGCATTACCAAAGAAAAGGTATGATAAGTAAGAGGAGGCTCTTATGAAACCGTAGAATTTTTTATTTTCATGTTGTAACCACAATCGCTTCCCATCTGGTAGTCTTGTGTTCCTAATATACAACTTAAATTTCTGGAAGCGATATGTTTAAGTTACCATCATATTAGCTGTAACCATCGCATAAAAAGAGCTTCAAGGTCTCAAGTTATCTTCATGCATTTCCGCAACCAAATTCCTATCTGATCGATTTTTTTTTGGTGCTGTTGTACATAACTACAGGCCTGATACATAAAGAAAGTTTGTAGTGAGACTTGACATTTATTCATTTTGCCTTCTTTTTTTCTTTCTTTCTTTCTGAATGACGTAGTTTTTCCGGAGATTCCATGCTGCTTATGTAGATGCGGTTTCGAACCCGTTTCACGTGCCAGGTAAAAAGATAACCTCCAAATCTTTTGCTGAAACGGTCAGTACCATCGTGAAGTCATTTGGGTTGAGTTCTGCTGGCTGAACAGAGCCACAGTCGAGTTGAATTTTGTTCCGGTGTTTTCCTTTTGTTGATGATGATGATGTGTTCTGTTAAAGATATAGCTCAATAGAGACTGGACGCACTGACGTTTATGAACAAGTAACTTCACCTTTGTTTTACATTTAAGCTATTTACTTTGTAGAGCAAATTGGCTTTATAGAGCTAATCAGCTCTAAAAAAATTGTGTGCCAAATGAAAACTTGTTGGGTCGTTATTGGATGATGTTGATACGTGAAATCCCCTTAAGCAAAGAAGAGTATTAGCTTACCATTAGGGGAGTTTCTTGCTTAAATTGATGTAGCTAGAGAATCATAGGGGGCAGATGACGCCAAAATGGTATTGACTTGATCATTAAAGTTGCTCTAAAAGTAAAGAAATATCGTAATTGGATCTCTTATGTAAAAAATATCTAAAACCGGACCTTTGGCTATTAGTCGGATAAAAATACCCCTGAAATAAATAAAATTCTTTTAAGTTATTTTTTAAGCATCGTAAACCATCTCAAACTGTGTTATACCATCTTAAACCATCACAAACTATATTCTAAGACGGCTTGTGATGGTTTAAGATGGTTTGTGATGACTTAAGGTTGTAAGATGGTTTGCGATGATTTAAGATTGTTTGAATGATTTAAGATGACTTGAGAGAATTATATTGATTTCAGGGACATTTTTGTCCAAAAAATGGCGAAAAGTCTAATGTTAGATATTTTTTACATAGGAGGTCAAATCACGAGATTTCTTTACTTTTTAGGTCTAAAATATGAAATTTCTTATCTACAAAGTCTAGTCGAGCTACAACTGAATTTATTTACATTGCCTTGCTGAAAGAGGGCCGCGATGTGTTTCCTCTTATAAGTTGTGCAAGTTTTTTTCTTTGAAGAGATCGTTAGCTGAAGATGTTCGAGATTTAGCTTAAACAAACAAAACAAAGTTAAAATGATAATAATCGAACGGAATAATCATCGGTGACAAAGTTGCTAAATTTTTATCACGCGAGGTCTTAATCGTCCATGTTACATTATAGTTCTCGACAAATAAGCCTAAAGTGTGTTCGTTAATGGCAACGTAGAAATACCGTATATTCATTTGTCTTTGCCCGGAAGTGCCGAGAACACTCCTCTATTAGGAGCGAAGTAAAAAAAAAAGGGCTCCATGCGTCATATTCTTTTTTACAAGTCAAAGTTGAACTAGGTCGAGGACCGTGGGCTCGAGTCTTTGCTCTTTGGCAAGGACAATCAATCCAATCCTCACAAAATTAGGGCACATTAGGTAATGGTAATTTTCATAACGTCTATGTATTCAAGCAACAGTCAAGGAACATAAAACCTAGGCCCACACTTCTAAAAAAATATTCGTAAATACAATAAAAATTTGGCACTATAGTTGATGAGTCTTAACCTAGAGGAGGTAGAGCCAATGAGGACTCTTATTTTGAGGGTCATTCACCCTTAAAATGAGGGTTAAACGCCCTATACTGCAATAGAGGCCCTCAAATTTATCTTTAAAAATTTCTCTATATTACATATTAGTCCTTAATATTTAATAATATTCAAATTTATCTTTAAAAAGTTCTCTATATTACATATTAGTCCTTAATATTTAATAATATTAAACATTGTTATACTTTCATAAATAATAATAATAAAACATACACAGTATAGGGTTACATTCTAATAAAACATACATGAAAACATAAATACACATATATAATAACTAAACATACATTAAAAATTTAAAATTACACACAAATAATAATAAAATGAATATAATTTTTTTTTTTGGGTTTTTAATGTATTTAATATTGTGCTCTTCTTGTATTAAGATATGTCTGAGGTCTGTGATTCTGTCGAGGAGCCGAACATTGCCCTAGCTGTCAAATTTTTCTGAGCTCTGTGATTATGCCGACGAGCCAGACACTGCACTAGTTGTCAAATTTGAGTTGTTAGAGAATGTGTCTGACGAGCCCACCACTGCAGCGTTCAATCAACCTAAGTCATTTTTCGATGATCCGTTCGATAGTGTCGATGTTGCCGGCGTAGTCGACGACGAGGAATAGTCGAGTCGGTCAACAAGGAACCTTCCAACATCACGGAGTGGGATAATAAATACCCGCGAATTGAATAGTCATTAATGCCCCCCCCCCCCCCCCCCCCCCCCCCCCCCCCCCCCCCCCCCAATTTTGTTTTGTACTTTTTACCCACTTTTCATTTTATGTTTACAATTTTTTATCCTTAAAATTTATAAATTAACCCTTCCTGAATTGTTATTTACAAATTAGCCTCCCTAAAGTGAAATCCTGGCTTCGTCCCTGGTGTTATCCCTTCAATTTTTTCCTTTCATAAGCGATGTGGTACTGCTATAAACTTTAATATCATGTAATATCTAGTACACATTATTCAAACCCATTGTATATATATGCATTATATATGTATGTATATATATATATATATATATATTATGAGAACATGATATAATTAGAGAAATTTTATATTCTAAACATCAAAAGTAAAGAAATTTCATAATTGGATCTCCTATGTCAAAAATATCTAAAACTAAATTTTTGGTCATTTTTTGAAAAACAATGCGCCTGAAATCAACAAAATTTTCTTAAGCCATCACAATCAATATTAAAACCATCTTATATCATCTTAAACCATCTTAAATCATCATAAAACATCATAAACCATTTTATAACCTTAAGTCATAACAAACTATCTTAAACCGTCTGAAAATTGTATATGCAAAACATCTTAGGGTGAAGCGGGTATATAGCCAAATAGAACTTAAGCTTTTGCAAAATAGCCATAGTTTGTCAACTATAAGCAAACTAGCCAACTTAATCTAGGTTGGATTAAATTTAATCCCAACGAACTATAAAGACAGAATGTAAGGTTTATGATGGCTGGATTAAAATTAATCGAGGCAGGATTAAATTTAATGACAATCTGGAAATCCAACAGATCTGAAGCAGAACCGAAACGTGGATCTGAGGTCATCGGTCACTGCCCGAAGCTTGTAACCACGCCCAACTCTGGCGGCGAAACGCCTCTGCAAGCGGCGGCGAGGACCGGCGAAGCCGAGATGGTCGGGCTCATCTTGGCGGCGAGCGATGACGTGGAGGACAGCGGGGCGATGCTGCGGGCCCGCGTTGCTGACGCACGCGACACGGCCCTGCACGTGGCGGTCCGGCACGGCTTCTCCGCCGTGGCTGAGCTGCTTCTTGGGCGCCACATGGTGGCGAGGCCTCCCATGGACTCGCCGAAGAGGAAGGCCGGTAGAGAGGCATAATCAGCGCTCCGGCGAGTTTCGAGGAAGAAGGAGAGCGACGCGGCGGCGACGGCGTCCATGTCGCCGAGGTAGCCGCGGATTCCGTCGGAGCGGCCGTGGCCGAGGAGATCGGCGGCGAAGACGGCGTAGCCCCAGCGGGCGATGGAGATGCAGATCTTCTGGAAGAGCCAGGATGTGTCGGACAGAATAGAACTAAATTTAATCGCATATTCCTAACGTGTTTTTGAGAAATGGCTATTTTACCAAACAAATGAAACTATGGCTATTTTGCAAAAGCCATAGTTTGGGATTGGCTAGTTCATACCATTTTTCCAACATCTTAAACCATCACGATATTTTAAGATGGTTTAAGATGCTCTACGATGGTTTAAGATGATTTAAGAAATATTTATTGATTTCAATGGCATTTTTGTCTAAAAAAGATAAAAAAGTCCAATTTTAGATATTTTTGATATAAGAGGTTCAATCACAATATTTTTATTACTTTTGAGCTCTATGAAATTTCCCTTTTCATTTTCCACTGGGTTTTCTTTAAATTTTCCAAATTCAAACCAAGGTTCGAAATGCCGTTTTTTATGCCATTTCAAGACTCTCGATTTACGGAAAATCGACACGCCGACGGAAAATCGAACGGAAAAAATGTGAAAATGGGCAAATGAAATGCCGTTTTCAAATGTCGTTTTCGATGGAAAACCGACATGCCGATGGAAAACCGAACGGAAATCATGTTGCAAAATAAACTCATAGAAAAATACTTGTAAATATAGTCCAAATTTAAAACACTACAAATTATACATATCAACCACATATATTTCACACTTAAAGTCGCACCACAAAATATTTAAAAGATGGAAATAATAAGTATTCAATTTTTAAACATAAAAAATATATGATATTTAAGATTTAATAATATCTATATATGTATTACGTATTGGTATTTATTTCTTTTGAGTTTTTTTTTTATATAAATTCTATATACTAAAAAACTTAATTTTTTTTGTATAATACTTTAATTTTCAAAGTATACATTGACGGATAGCATTTAGCTAATAACACAAAGGATATTTAACAATTTGGTCTAATCTTTTATTCAAATTAAAATTATTTATCAAACACAACTAAATTATAAATGAAAAAAATGATGTAAATATAATTTGGTCTAATCTTTTATTCAAATTAAAATTATTTAATAAACCCAACGAAATTATAAATTAATATTTTATTTTTCATATATAATAATAATATATATATATATATATATATATATATTTGTAAAAAGAGGTTTAGAAAAATGATATTAAAAAATTGATCAAATATATATACATATATAAGGGAAGGTCAAAAGGGAGAAGTTGAAAATCTGACAACCGTTCATTATATATATATATATATATATATATATATATATATATATATATATATATTATACATACATGCCATCATTTTTTTTTTTGAAGAATGCATGCCATCATTTTTTAATATAACATTTTACGTGGTGTTGATATATAAGATATTAATAATAGCAAAAAATGAGCCAAGGAATAAAAAGAAAATGAAAAAGAATAAAAAAAAAGTACTCAGTTGTTTTTTTTTTCTTTTCACCCGATTTTACCCCCTCCTCTCTCTTCTCATTTCTCTCTACTCATTTCTGTCTCTTGTTTTAGACTTCACACACCTTTCCGGCGATTTTCTTTTTCCCCTGAAGGTTCCGAATAAGCGACGACAACGTGCGAGTTTTATTCTTTAATTACAATGAAAATTGTCGGCCGTTTTTTTTCCGAACGACGCGTCGTTGCGCCGATTTCCGACGACATCCGACGGTGAAACGATAAAATACGTCTTCGTCGGCCGTCAGTGCTCCGGCAGCGACTTTGCCGGCGAATTTCTCCGACGTTTGCAACCTTGATTCAAACAACAAAGATAAATAAAGTAATGGATTCTTATACATCTTTTGGCGAAAACTTTGCCGATTGAAAACTTTATAAATCCCCTTAGAGTTTTTTATTCCATAAATACCCTTAAACTTTATACATCTTTTGGCGAAAACTTTGCCGATTGAAAACTGCGAGCCAACTAGGTGGGTGGGCAAGTTTAATACCTTTGAGCTCGTGGGTTAGGGTAAAAAAGGCTCTAACGTGAGAAATGAAACTTTTATGGTTCCATAACTTATGGGTCTGTATTTTCATATTTCCATATTTTTAAAATTTTTGAAAATGTGAGTTTATAAAGGTGATATTAAGGGATTCTTTCTATAATACTTTTGTAGTTAAATGCCAATATATAAAATAATGAAAGAAAAAAATGTAAACTAAAGAAATTAAATCAGAAAATAAAAGAAAAACATGAATAACTAATTAGAAATTAATAAATATGATTAAAAACTTAAAAAATAATATGAGCATCAGAATTTAATTAAATAAAAAAAACAAAAAAATGAGAAATACAAATTTTCAACTGAAAAATACAATGGAGGCATTCAAACCCTAATTTTGAGGGTTTTTGGACCTCCCATGCACAAATCTAAACCTTTAAATTGATGTTTTCAATAATGCACCTTTATATTTGAGTGTGCACTATTTAGATTCTCAAAAATAATTGTTAAGTTATTTAATAGTCTTATTCTTTATATAAGTTGTTAAAATTGATCTTATTTTTTTTTTTGGTACATAAAGATAAAAAGATTTAAATTAGATCATCTTTAATATATTCAATTGATATATATACTAGTGGATGAATAAAAAAGATTCACATACTATAAGCCATATAAATTTAAATTAGCACAAACTATAATTGAAGAGTACAATATTTAATACAATATTCAACTTAAAAAATGTAATTTTCTTTAGTCTATCTTGTATTAAAATGTAACTTTATATTTTATAATTATTTGTATGCAATTTATATTTTAATCTATGTTTTATTAAGTGTCATTAAATATCCAATGGGAGTACCATTGAGGCTGATGTGACATTGACCAAAAAAGCATCTGCTGGTGATTTATGCATTGTTGGCATTATGGACCCCACTAAATATTGGGCATTGGTGCTTTGCTTGGCACTGATGTTTAGCCTCTTTCCCTTTTTTTAACGAAATTGATTTTTGTCCCGATTCACGATTAGTGACGATCCACTCACGTGTTGACACGTGGCAACGAACTGCCACGTGTCAACACGTGAGTGGATCGTCACTAATCGTGAATCGGGACAAATAGCATTGCTCTTTTTTTAAACATTTACATAATAAATTGTTGTACTTAAATAAAATAATAAAATATTAAGGTGAGTCCAAATTAAGTAACTTTTAAAAATGCCCAAAATTAGAGTTGTTTTTTTTTCTTCAAAAGTTGATCATGGTAATGCAGAGAGATGTTTAATTAAAACATATTTTATAAAATGATGTGTCAAAATCGGCATCCTCTAGCGCTGGAGATGCTCTTATGGACTCTGTAGGGGTATAGTGTAGCCCTATAAAACAATTTAACATTAGCCCGCCAAAGCCCAATAATCACCAGAGCCCATTTTCGCAAAACGACTAGAATAAATAAACGGCATTTTATAATTGGCTTTTATAAATTATCGTCGTACAAGTCTAAGAGGTCGATCGGGCCCAGTCCAAGTCCATTTACGACATCAACGTGACCAACAAGATCTTGACAAAGTCAAAGTCAGCATAGGAGATGCGTTCTCGCCCTGAAACCTGGAGAGTTGATGATTTCTACCGAGCCTATTCACGTAAGAGCGATGTGACAGAAGACGAGGCAATGAAGGATGAAGTCGCCAACACGTATCTCTAATGATTTGGCATCTCGTCGTAGTATGAATTCTCTTATTCAGAGAGAATTTGCACGTTACTTAATATTATCATCGCATATACTCTCTCTCTCAAATTTTATTATTGGGCTCGTCGATTGTGCTCATAATCGATCGAGCTCGACCAGTGTATTTGAAGTTGAATTTTCAATAAAGCCAGTTATTTTCTCATTTCATTTTTACATTTATTATTACATACTTAATACTCGTTTCTTCTACGAAACCTTTCTGGGCACAAATAAATTAAATCGCATCAAACACCAAATCTATATTATTTTCTTCGTGATTACTGAGGCACGAAATCAACAATTTGGCGTCGTCTGTGAGAAACAGATCAGGAAGACCAACCTCGAAAAAAAGTGAGCTAAGCTCGATATAAAAAAAATGTCCACTTTTCCAGGTCTCTACGAATCAGGTTCTGAGATCTTGCAAACATTAGGGCGACAACCGAGCGACTCCAATCCCACCCGCTACCGGTCGACATGCCGAAGTGGATGAGATCGCTGTTGATGGATCGATTCGGAGCACGTTTACGGCTGTGCAGACAGGCCGAGCTCTCCCTCCAGTCACATTCCTAGATTTCACGGGGATTCAGGTTACTGCGGCTTGTGAAATCGGTTCCTACCCAATCTTCCAGTTGGGGGCAACTACCCAGACCGCCGTAGGGTCTGCCTCTGGAGCTAGAATTGAAGGACTGCCTCCACCTCCGCCGGACAGACCTCCCTCTAAATCCCTTTCGTGCGGCCTCGATGAAGCCTCCCCAAGAAACCAATCGGGACCATCCACGCAGCCGGCTAGAGGACCGATCCAGATGGTGTCAAACCCGGTCGAAAAAACAACCATAACTCCAATGCTTAGGGGATATCAATTTCCCCTAGCTGGGGATCCCAACATGAACAATTCAAAAAATTTAAGGAGTCCATGGCGGTGGAGTTCAGGGCCGTCCATTCAAAGTTTCACAGTGCAACGAGCTAGGTGCCTGAAATCGACCGACTCGTCGCCAAAACAGGACGAACTCCTTTTACTAGAAAAATAACTGATGTGTTCATCGGAGATGCTAGAAAAGTCTGCCTCCCACGATATAGTCGCACATCTAATCCTAAAGCTTACATAACATCTTTCAGAAACGCAATGGGTCGAGCCCAGTTGAGGGAATACGAACGAGAGACGGGCTACGGCCAACTATTCGTTGAAAACCTCTTCGGATCCGCACTCGAATGGTTTTCCAGACTGGAGGAGCGTTCCATCGACAACTTCACACAGTTATCAAATGAGTCCACCACGGCAGACCTCTAGAGCATCCAACATGTAGAATCTGAGTTTTGAAATATTTCATGAGCCGATTTAAAGTCATCATGGGCAAAGTCTCAAGCATTGATAATGAATCCGCCTTAATAGCACTGAAAAACTAACTTTGGCACGAGTCAAGATTTCGTGTGGAAATGATCGTGAACTGTCCACTGACCATCGAGGATGCACTCCACCGAGCTTCGAACTTCGCTAAGGCTGAAGAAGAAGTAAGCTTACTGGCCAAGAAGCATACCGCAAACAAAAAATCCTAGGCTAGCCGTGCAAACGCCTGGACCCGGCTTGGAAACGAAGGAAATAATCTTAAGAAGAGAAGCTCCCAAATCAGGTTCCACAGACAAAAAAGCAAAACGCACCTCCTGGATTCATATTTAGCGTGAATGACGAAGTCAATGAAGAGAGGTTTCAAGGAAAAAAATGGACCCGAGATCCCGATGCATACCGCGACTTCCACAAAAGCAGTGGCCAGCTAATGAGATTGGTCAGGTTTCTCATGGAGGACGGGATAGTGGAGTAAAGATGAAAAAATAGTGGAGTAATAAAGATGAAAGAATAGTGGGGTACTTAATTATTTATAAATCTTATTTAAGAATAGTGGAGTAATTATTAATTATTTATAAATCTTATTTATAATAAAGATGAAAGAATAGTGGACTAATTAATTAATTATAATTCTTATTCAGTTCTAATGAGCAAACCATATTATTAATAATAAGGATAAATTTGCAATGTCTAGACCAAGGATTAAAATCTCGCGCGAGATGGTGGTATCTCGTGCGAGATCTCGCCTTTTGAAGTAGCGCGAGAGGGGTACATGAATAACTCGCGAAATGGTTCATTTCTCGCGAGATCTCGCGCATCTTCTCGCGGATCATTTCTCTCTCTCTTCCAATGTTAAAAAGTGAACAAAATTCGCCCATTTTTCCCCATTTTCCGCCAAAATTGACGAGAAATGCTCTTTGGATTTTTCACCCGTACGTCACCAAATCTTCCCCAAATCTCGCGCGAGACCACCGTTTTCCGTCGCTCAGATGTTAAATCTTTCCGTTTTCCGCGGATTCCGAGGGGTAAGTTTGAAATGTAATTAGATTTTGATTTTTTAGTATTATTCACTTGATTTGAAATGTTTTTTTTTAATAATCCGAATTTAAATGTTAATTGAATAATTACCTATTGTTTATGTTGATTTGAAATTTTTTATAATCCAATTTTAATGTTTATTGAATAATTACTTTTTATGTTTATTTGAAATGGGTTTTTTTAATCCGAATTTAAATCTTTATTTCGTTGATTTAGATGTCATTTCTAATTAGTTTGGTCTAAATTTAATTAATTTCTTGGTTATTGATTGCTTGGTTGATGTTATTCGTTATTGTTAATTTGATATGATTCTAAACGTTGTTCATTATTGTTAATATTTATAGATTTTGTTAATTCATATTTAATAGTTGAAGAATGAGTTTAAATCCGGCCCGAAAATATTGTACTCTCTATTATGTCTTTGTTTGTTTTCTTTATAGACTTTAGTGTGGCTTTATGTGAGAACTCTCTGTTATGTGTATTGTCTTGTAATTTTGTATTCCATTTAGAATTTTATGTGTGAAATGTTGACTATATTTAAATTTATCTTTGTGTATTCTAAATCATAATTAAAAAGTTATTCAAATACCCCGCGGAATACTTTTTTTTTTTTTTGCGATATATTCCGCGGAATGCGTTCATCAAGTACCCGCAGAATACCACAATACGATACAAGATACCTCCAAAATTAGAAGTGCGGTACAACCGCGAGATGCGAGATTTCAATCCTTGGTCTAGACAACTCACCTAAAAGTTCAGGAACTCTGAAAACAAGACTAAAATGCAATCGCATAGTAGTCCATTGACCATTTTCACTGAAAGATTTAAGGACTAAAATGACATGTCCATAATAGCTCTTCCACTGCCAAAGAATTAACATAATATCAATGGACAAGAAAAAAAAAAAGCAATTATGTAAAAACCCTTGGAAAACATTCAAAGAAATGCATGGCATTGAGTACTTGAGAGCATTTGAGTAAAAATTAATAAGCAGCAGAACGATTCAGAATTCTGTTTAAACCGCAATGTCGGAAAAATCGACCTACAAAATAACATTTATAATCCGATTGAGGAACGAAGAAAAAGTGATCTTAGGAGGGGGGGTGAAAAAGAAAGGGGGGGGGGAGGGGGTCTAAAAGTCGTCGTCGTCTTCCTCGGCGATGTGCTTGGCGAGCTCTTGCTCCTGCTGCTGCCTCTCGCGCCTCTTCTCGGCGCTCTCCTTCTCCTTGTGGGAGTTGGGCGGGAAGCGTAGGGCCCGCACGGCCTCGTTGTGGAGGTTGAGGCAGAAGGCGATGCGGGTGTCGAAGGCCGTCTGAGGCTCGTTGGTGGAGTAGATGTCCCCGGTCTCCTTCGACACCATCGAGCCGTTGGCGTGGTCCAGCGTGGCCTCGATCGCACCGTCCCTGATCGCCTTCGACACGATGCTCTCCGCGTCCGCCACCGACTCCAGCCTCAGCTTCTTCGCCACGTCAGCCAGCGAGATTCGCGAGTACGAGATGCTTATGTTGCGCAGGCCCGTCCTTATCACGTTGTGCCGCAGCCTCACGATCAGGTTGTGGGTCCGGTCCGCGGTGAACGTGGCCGAGAACTCGTCCGCCACGCTCCTGAAGAGCTCCAGATCGCCGATCCGCACCGCCTGAGAAAATCGAGGAATCACGTCATTTAAAGCAAAATGAAGCATATCGTGCTTTCTTGTGAGTCACGATATGTCAGATTTCATTCTGTCCGACTTTCTTTTTTAGGAGCAATCTATGTCAATTTACACGGTTTGGGAGAGCAGAGAAAAAAGGGTTTGTCAAAATCAAACGTGGTTGCAAAAATATGATTTACTGAGGCTCCTGATAATCATTCAGAGAGCGCAGAGACCAATCTTTGTCCTTTACCACTAGACCAACCTCTTGCGGTTTATTTCGACAACATATCTAAATCACAAGAGATCTGTAAGCCGATTGAGATACTTTTCTGAAACCATACTTTTACCTCATAAACTAAAATTTTAGGATCATGTTTTTAGTAGATAAGATAAGACTTACGTTTGTTAGTTCAAAGTATGGCTTCAAAGCTTTCTCCATTCCCTTCTGC
Organism: Urtica dioica subsp. dioica; assembly: GCF_054948205.1. Lineage (NCBI taxonomy): Eukaryota > Viridiplantae > Streptophyta > Magnoliopsida > Rosales > Urticaceae > Urtica > Urtica dioica. The sequence continues at coordinate 36,202,021 of NC_142763.1, forward strand.
ATAAAAACGGTTCTCTCGGGGATTTCCCCGAGCAACAAGCGAACAATGACAGCCCATTTGTTGCATTGGACTCGAAAACCAAGCGCAGCAATAGGAGCCTTCCTGGCAGCTTGTAGGAGAGACTCTTTTGCATCCGTGTACTCCAACTGGATTGTTCTGATCTTTCCAAGGTAGAGAAGGTATCGGCAGAACTGAAATAATAAATTGATTGGCATCAATGTGTGTATCTTAAGAGAGAGTCATTCACATAGTACAAGTTTATTTTTACACAGCTTTTACTCCATAAAATTAACGTGTTTGGGCTCCTAAATAACCGCACCTGCTGGTTTGAGTGAGCTTCAAACCGCGGTGCCTTGGACCTTAGCTTCTCTGCCTGATCATACAGATTGTAGTGGAGGTAGTTTCGAAGCAATAGGTTGAGCAGTGTTTCCTGTTAGGCATGAGCATCCAATCATAAGACTCCACTCACATAGGCATATATATTGCTTGCTTCATTAGTTGAACACTTACCTGACCCAGCTCATCATGGCGTAGAGTTGTGATTCGGTGAAGTGCAAGGAGGTTTCTGTTCATGAATAAAGAAATGAATGAGCTTGACTATTACATTCACTGTAAACTTTTCCATCATCCTTCATTTTTTATAAGTATCTCGACTTCTTTTAAGTGTCCTATCTGACCAGTTCAGATGGGTACATGAAAGTTATAACAGACATGGAAAATAAGTCTCTGGTCCAAGGAAATGGATACAGAAGGTTTGGTCCTTTCGATACAACAAAACTTACCCCCTGATTTCAGCAAGATCGTCAGTGAGTTCATAGCTCAGAGAGTAATAGGAATACAGCCTGGACGCCAGAACATCAACGGTTCTCCTGTTCAGGTTTTTCAAACGGGCAATGCTTGCAGTGGCACAAGCTTTGGCCTGATAGATGACACACAGATATTACAAGGATTGTGATGGAAAAACAATAGTCAAATACAAGATATAGAGCATATGAAAACGACTATTACTTACCTCACTGTATTTCTTCTGATCAATCAGAAAGATTAGCACCAACAAGTAGCAGTAAATCTCCAACTCCGGTATCGAGTGCTTTACAGGAGCTTGAGTTGCAGATGTAGCAGTATCCACATCCATTTCATGATCATCTTCCTGTAAACAACACTAGGTTTTTCAATTTTTTAGGAAGGAATAACCTGATATTTCAATTAAGTGTATTGTTCTTTCAAACTCTTGTTGACCGAAATTTCAATCTTTCACATAATGTTAACCCTTTGATTTCCCACAGACAAACAAATTGAATTTGAACACTAAACCAGTTAACCAGATAGTCAAAGTACATAGAACCATGTTACTTCAGCCAAAAAAAGTAGAGCCTAGACCTCGCCATCTAATTATTAGAACTGAACCACGCAGAGAGAGCAAAAGGAGACTAAGAAGCATAGATTGGATATTCTCTCGGGAGAACCGAGACTGAGTTATGAATATCACCTTCGGCAAATACGAAGTTAGACGAGTGTGAACATCGGACCCAGCAGAGAGAGCAAAACCAAGAAACTGAGAGAGCGCTGAAGACTTCAGCTTCGGCCGGAGCGCCATAGTCAGCCTGACAGCACGCACGATTCTCCGGACCTCCCTCGCATAAGCTCCGGCCTCAATAAGCGACGCAATCTCCTTCAAATCTGAACCCAACAAACACAAGAAGAGCACAATTGAAACGAATCAACAAAGAAAGCCCTAAGTTTCAATCAAAACCTCGCGAATCTGGTAAAAACCCTAGTCTATCGAAATGGCCCATAATTTCAAAGCAAGAAAAATTAGGGGTTTCACAAATACAGATCGGAAATTCGTAATCGTACGCTGTAAAACCGAAGGAGGAACCGCAGGAGTAGCCGGAGTGACTGAATTCGACTGAGCTTGAGGCTCTTTCATCTCTACGTCTTGGGTCATATCGAAGAGACTGTGTATCCTAAACCACACCAACGAAGAATCAACACGAAATGAAGACAAAAGAAATAGCGAAACCGGGATAAAAAGTGAATATAGGAGATTTGACCTGAAAATGGAAAGAGCTCGTCTTGATCGGAAGAGATGGGATCTCTTCGACCTAACTTTCTCTGCAAGTTTAGGGAGAGAGATAAAGAGAGAGCTCTAGAGAGAGAGAGAGAGAAAGGGAGAAGAAAGACTAGGGACTGAAGAAATCACCGAGCCCATAAGCCTAAAGTTAATAGAACACACGAAAGAGAAGGACACAATCGAAACAACGTCGTTTTGATATGCTTCCTGTTAAATCACTTGAATTTAATTTTAATTCGTCTTCTCTATTCACTAAATTTTTTGTTTTTATTTTTTCAACTTCCAAGAATAAATTCTACTGCATGGAATTTTTTTAATAAGATTTTTTTAAAACTAGAAGAATTAGTATTAATTGAGATAAATAACCCTTAAAAAAAGAAAAAAAAAAAGAGAAATATTATTGAACCCGTGCTAAGATATGAAATTCCATATATATTATAAAAGCAAGGTTTTAAATTCCGGCGAAAATCGGCGATGACGCCGTTGTCGGAGCAAAAACGACCGATGAAGTGCATATTTTTTGTTTTGTCATAGTTTTTTTTTTGTCGTTTTTTCGATTTTTGTTAAAATTAGAGAGAATTTGCAGACCTAAGATTCAAACTCAAGCCTTACCACTTGAGCGCACAAGTGCTTATCACTAGATCAAGTTGTCAACTTGTTATATTTTATACAATTTTAATATAAGAAATGTAAATCGAGAATTTTAATATATAAATCAATATACAAAGAAAAATAAAATAATAAAATATAAGTATTATGAATTAAGTTATAAAAAATATGTCACATATAAATTATACAAATATATGTATATACACATTTATATAACTATATATATGTATTGATATAAATACATTGAGATTGAAATTAACAAGAGTATTTGATATTAGGATAATTTACAAGAATACACCCTGAACTCTTGGTCGATTAACAATGTGCACTCTCAACTTCGATTTTCAACAAAAAAATACTCCGAACTATCATTTTTCTTGACTTTTGCCCCTTCCGTCAAAATTTAGCAGTTACCATCCATAAGATACGCACGTTTTAGTCACATGTTACTTCAATTGAGGGTAGAATAGTATTTTTAGTATATTGAATTAATTTTTAATTTTTTTTCTATATAAAATCTCTCTCTCTCTCTCTCTCTCTCTCTCTCTCTCTCTCTCCTCTTTCTTCTTGTCTTCTTCTTCTCTTCCCGCGAGCGATACACACCTGCAACAAAAGGAAAAAAAATTGCTACCATAAATAATCATCACCATCACCTCGAGACCTTAAGGAAATCAGTTCCAGTCGCAAATCCGAGCTAGAAAATCAATCCAAAATATCAACATGTTTCAGAATCATCAAACCCCCAAAATACGAATTCTCAACCCTAGCTCATCACATTTTCGGCCAAAACCATACCAAAACAAGAAAATCCGAATTCAATCCACAAATCTAAGTCATAATCATCATTAATCGAGCTCAATAACCAAATAAAAGCAATCAATTTCTCATAAATCAACACAAAATCAAAACCCTCAAAATATGAACCATGAACCCTAACCAAAATCCAATCCGAGGAGAGAGATTTCTCACCTCAATTCGTAAAATCCAGCCTCCTTGGTGAGCTCTCGCGCCTTCCCCGACGTCCTTTCCCGATCCGGCGTACCCGTGGCTCGCGGCGGCTTCACTTTTCCTTCGACTGGAGCGCGCGCGGTGGAGGAGGCTCGGGTGATGGCGCGCGAAGAGAAGAAAGGAAGAAGAAGGAAAGAGAAATGTTTATGGTGGTGATGGTGATGATTATTTATGGTAGCAATTTTTTTTCCTTTTGTTGCAGGTGTGTATCGCTCGCGGGAAGAGAAGAAGAAGACATTTTTTTTTCCTTTTTTTCCTTCAGCGCCGACATCTACTCCTTCGACTCCCTCCCCCTCTCCGCCCTCGCCGCCCTCCTCTGCGCCTTCACCACTTTCCTCATCGGACTCTGGGCCTCCCTCCAGTTCCGCTCGATCCACCTCGAGAACGCCTCCGTCGCCGCGGCCCTCGAGCGCGTGCTCTTCGCCTGCGTGCCCTTCCCGGCGGCGGCGCTGCTGGCGTGGGCGGCCGTGGCGGCGGTGGGGTTCTCCGTGTCGGCGTCGTACTACCTGATGGCCTGGAGCTGCCTCCTCTATGGTGATGATTATTTATGGTAGCAATTTTTTTTCCTTTTGTTGCAGGTGTGTATCGCGGGAAGAGAAGAAGAAGACAAGAAGAAAGAGGAGAGAGAGAGAGAGAGAGAGAGAGAGAGAGAGAGAGAGATTTTATATAGAAAAAAAATTAAAAATTAATTCAATATACTAAAAATACTATTCTACCCTCAATTGAGGTAACATGTGACTAAAACGTGCGTGTCTTATGGATGGTAACTGCTAAATTTTGACGGAAGGGGCAAAAGTCAAGAAAAATGATAGTTCAGAGTATTTTTTGTTGAAAATCGAAGTTGAGGGTGCACATTGTTAATCGACCAAGAGTTCAGGGTGTATTCTTGTAAATTATCCTTGATATTATATTGGTGCAAAAACAATTAAGTATTAAAATTATAAAATATAATTTTCATAAATCTCAATTTAAAAAATAAAAGATATATAATATATATATTTAACATATTATGGAACATTATTTCTGTTCGTGTCACGACCCGCGAGCGGCAGCTCGCCCGAGAATCGCGACCACAAAGCTCAAACACAAAATAAAACTATTTGAATAGATAACTTGTATCTAATATCTCACTAGGACAAATACAGGCTTTGGATGCAACTTTTGTCGCATCCAATGGTCCAAAACTCGCATCCAAAAGTCCGAAGCTATTGACGATGGATGCGACTATTCGAATCCATAGTCGCATCCATGTCAACAAGTTTTGGCGGAGTTTCAGAGTTTTAGATGCGACTAGTCGTATCCAAAACTCTTCCCGCTAAAATGGGAGAAGCATTGGATGCGATTAGTCGCATCCATTTTAATATTTTTTTTATATATTTTTAAAATGGGAGAAAGCATTTGATGCGTTAGGAATATTGCCCATTGAAGATAATGATTATTGGATTCGATAAGAAGAACACTGTAGCATTTATGATTAGTGGGTTGTGTTCTGATATTTACATATAGAATCAATAACAACTATCCCCATAGCATCCGTATTAAACTGATTTACATGCTGAGCATCTAAGTTCGGGCGGTGAGCTAAAACTTGGTCGATGATTGATACACGCCTAGGAAGCTGTATCAAAATCATATATGTGGAACACGAAGTGAACGCTGATCACTTAGTGGGAGCATTATGCACTTTTGGTAAGTGTACGACCTGGACAAACTTCGCTTGTAGATTAGTCGTTTAAGGACCATTACGACACACTAACCGAAGTCACTATGATGGTCACAGTGAGATTTAATTTAAATCCTGAAGTGATCATGGACTTCTAGGTTTTGTTGCCGGCTTCTTTGATTCATCAAGTTAAAGACCAATTAAGGTTGTATAAATAGATGTTTTGGGAACTCGGGACATGAACGTAGAAGGGAAGTGTTTCACAGATATGAAATATAGTATTCCTGAAAGAAGGTAAATGTTCTCTCACCTAAGGGTTGATTCCAGAACCGATAGATTGTGCACACTTTGGAAGTAAGTAACGTTTTTAGAGAATCTTTCGCTGCGGAAGCAACAATACTTAGGGCTCATATGTATGAGAAAGGTATAATGGATCAATTGACCTTTTCTCGATACGGGTTGAACTTGGAGGATTTTAATCACGTACTGACTATATCAGTGGACACTCGTCATGATGAGTAAATATAATTCCAGTATTAAAGAAGAGTTCAGTCTTAGCTTACACAGTGGAGTATTGACTAAGATTAGACGAATCGATCGAAAAGAGAAAGGACTATTTCGTCTTTTTTATCGGATTTGTTAAGCTTTAACTACTGGGTCCATAGTCCCCGATTCGGCTTCGATAAAGACGAATAGGAACTTTCTAATAACAATGTTTCATTGTTATTATCTCACTTAGCTGTAAATGCGTTTGACAGCATTAATTTTGGAATATGGGTATTTACAGAATTAAATAAATATTTATGGTAGTATTAATTATTTATTGTTTGATCAAGTAAATAATTAATCAATTAGTTATTTATTTATTGTTGGACCAAGTAGATAAATAATTAATTGAGTTTTAAGCAATTGGACATTGACTATTAAAATAGTCGAATTTTTCATGTACTGGCTAGGGCAAAATTTTTGGCAATTATTGATATTGGACGTGTGACTATTTTTCTGAAAATGCCAAATTGGTATTTACCAATATTTTCTTTTTAGTTGTTTAAATTAAATAAGAGAGAATCTATTTAAAAGGAAATAAGATATTGTCATTTATTCTCTCATAATATTTAAAAGAGAATCTATTTAAAAGGAAATAATATATTACCTTTTAAATCTCTTTTAAATTAATTTAAACACTAAATAAAATATCCTAGATACTGATCTGATGGGTGAGAGAAAAAATAAGATTTATGGAGAAGAGATCCTATGGCTCAAATTAAATCTATAGTGTGAACACATGGTGTGAACACAAATAATGGAAATAAAATATTCTGGAGATACCTAGAAGATACATGTGTTGGAATTGATCTAGGGTTAAGAAAAGATTTAACGCTTCGAACAAACGGCGGAAAATAAAAATTTTCTTTTAAACAAGTAAAACGATTTTACTAACCTAGACAAAGAGCAAGCACATGTTATTATTAAAAACTATTAAAGAGCATTACTCGTTTACTAACCTTTATCGAAGCTTGATCGTTGAGAAGCCTTTGGAAAGGTTGAATCGCTCGTCTCCCGACTAAGCTCGTCTTTCTTCGTTCTTCGGGAACTCGAGTAACCACGAAAGTTTCTATCACATAAATCACTCGAGGTAAGAAGGAATAAGTGTGTGAGCACTTTTAAACACGACGACTCAAGAACAAGTCTTAAAGTCGAAGAGCTAAAACACTAGGTCAAATGTAGACCTAGGTGGCAAAAGAAAAACGAAAAGAACTAAAGAGAGAGAGGGAGATGAGCGGCCAAGTCTGGAGAGAGAAGCTCTCAATCTCTAAAACTTTGGGATTAGAAAACAATGAGAATGATGACCCTATTAATAGGAGAGGAATTACCTTCAACAAGGTAGTTTCCTCTTCTATATAGTATCACATATTCATGAGCAAATATTGCCATTCACCCTCTTAAGTCACACGGCCATGTAGTCTTCTAAAAGACCATGGATTTGTTTACTTTTTTGTTTTGCTTCTCTCTTGCCTTGTATTGCCACCCACTTCATTTTCTTATAGAGGAAATTTGTTTCCTCTTTTTCTTTTGGCAAGTCTCTTCATACATCAATCCACAAATAATCTCCATTTTCTATCTTGTTTGGACGGCCAAGGTGCTTCTAGAAGGAGCTTCTAGATGTTTCTTCATTTGTTCATGACAACATAAGAAAATCCCATTAAGAATTTTCAAGTAAAATTCCGTGAAAAGAAATTAATCCTCAAGGCCCAAAAATCTCATCATGGCCGAGTGATATTTGTCATCATATGACAATGTTAAAAAATTTATTGACATTCATTTCATCCTATGTCCAAAAAGACAAAAATACCCTTTAGACAATTTTCGTAAAACTTGTCTCGTTCTTGTTTGGACTTAGCTTCTAGTTTAACTAATCCTACTCGATATGACTTGTGACAGTGACCTCATGGATCCAAATGAACAAAGCTTGAGCTAACACACTTGGACTCAAAAGTTCACAAACATTTTCCAAGTTTAGCTTAATGTCAACTGACTCTACTAAATAGTTGACACTGAGAATCTCTCGGTTCAAATGAATTTATTTTCTACTCAAGAATTCAACTTAATTGTGATGAGTGGATCCACTGAATATTATCTATGTTCACCGTTCATGAATATCATCAGCTAGTCAGGATTTACAAAATTACCATTTTACTCTTCTAGCTGTTATTTCCTCAACTCTTTTTTCGCTTGTGAATAAGTTAGAAACAATGTATTGACGAGGAGCTAACAAGTCACATTGATTCATCCAAAAGAGTCATGACTCAATTTGGACACTAGCCAATTCATTTATTCACACTCCAAGGAACAAAGCATGAGGTGATATACATTGCATTTCAACAATCTTGTACATGAATTCCATATCTATGAGATCTTCACAAAATTACTCATGACATCTTCATAACTTAGTACTTCACCAATAGGTCTTGTTCAAAATCACATAGTGAATCCAAAATCTGAATTTCTCAAATGAGAATATGTAAGCTATGAAATGACATGTCTCATTTCAAGATTAAGGTAAGCATGATGCAATTCATACGTAGTGACTTCGAGACATAAGAGGTTAAATGGTTTGTTCTTATTTTGTCTCTAGAAGTGCACTGGTCAATTCAGTACCTTCAGAAGATACCTAGAAGAACTATAGAGTCTAACCAGACATCATAGATTCTCCTAACAATCGTACTCAGATCAATAGTCCTTTGATCCTTAGATTGTGAATATATTGTTTTAAGCAAACCATGAAGAGTTTGTTCATGCAAATCTACATTTGTCTCTTCATATGTTGTTAGATTTGTTTAAGGACTAAAGACTATAGATTATCATAAAGCTTCAAACAGACAATGAAGAATGAATGAACGTTTCAACTTTCATTAATGATTCAGCAATTACAAGCAAGAGTCTTCGTGAGACTATATTACATCAAATTTACATAAATAGGCACTACTACTCTTCTTGTGGGCATCATTGACAACAACAGTTCCACTACTATAAATAGGGCTTCAGAGGGAAGCCAAAAACAAGTCTTTTGACCTCATTTCTTTGAGAAATTTTTGTCCCCCCTAGCTCATAGAGGTGGTCGAATTTTTGATCCCCCATTCTCCCCTCGGAATTCTCGAATTCCTTTTTAGAAAATAAGAGTGAGATTTGAAACACCATTGTTTCGAGATCGAAGTGAGATACAGAAAGCTGCCCACTCAGTTGTCCTATTTGTCTCGGAGATTACGTTTCGGAAGACTGCGGTGTCATCATCGACGACTCGAAGCTGATCCGGAAGTCCTCTTCATCAACGAACGTTCAAGAAAGAAGACGAATCTAACAAGGCTTGAAGAATTCGGTTCGTGAGCCCAACCCGTAAGTCTCCTCGAACCTTTATTCTTATCGGTTGCTTGATTTTTTTTCCAACTTAATAGTACAAACTCGTAAAACTATATCTTGTTTTAAATATAATCAATATTAATTAGCTTAAGATAGCGTAATTAATTTTTCCGCATGATTATATAGGGGTCCATTTCCCAACACAATCACTATTACAGCTTGTGTGATCTATAATAATGAAACATATTATTATGGACCTAGTAATATAAGCTTAACAAATCTGATGGAAATACGAATAAGTCATTTCTCTTTCCACATCGATTTGTCTAATCTTGGTCAGCTCCACCTAGGTATGCCAAGACTGAACTCTCGTTTATACTAGAATTATATTTACTCATCGTGATGAGTGTCCACTTATCTAGTCAGTACGTGATCAAGATCATCCAAGTTCGACCCGTATCGAGAAAGGTCAATCATTCTGTTATATCTTTCTTGATACATATATACCATACGCATTGTTGCTTCCCCAGCGAAAGATTCTTCCAAACATACATATTTCGGAAGTGCCGGCAATCTATCGGTTCTGGAATCAACCCTTAGGTGAGTGAACATTGACCTTCTTTTAGGAAGGCTGGATTTCGTATCTGTCAATCACTTCCCACTCGAATCATGCTCCGAAACTCCCAAGACATAAACTGTGATTAGCATGATAGTAGCCTTTTAGCGAATGAGTTAAAGACCGCGATAACATGATCCAGTGTCCATGATCACTTCGGAATTTAGATCAAGTCTCACCGTGACCATCATAGCGACCCAGATTAGTGTGTCGTAACGGTACTTAAACGACACATCTACAACCAAAGTGTGTCCGGATCGTGCACTTACCACAAGTGCAGAATGCTCGCACGTCATAATCAACCTTCACTAGCGTTCCGCATATATGACTTTAGATATAGCTATCCAGAGATGTATCAATCATCGACCATGTTTAGCTCACCGCCCGAACTCAGGTGCCCATCACGTGACTTAGTTTAATATGGAGGCTACGGATGATAATTGCTATTGATTCTGATATTCAGAGCTCAATCCACTAATCATATTATGCAAATAAAATAAACCATTATTCTATTTAGTAATCATTTACAATGTTTTCATTATCTCCCGTGGGGAAGAATTCCTAACACGCACCTCGCTTGGGGTTGGATCATCAAAATTGTCGAAATCCTCGTGATCCATGATATCATGCAGAGCATCGTGCAATCCTCATATTCCTCTGACCAGTTCTGATGGCTTCTTCTTCTTGAGTAATGACATAACGCTCGTCGTGAAGATACCATTCAATGTAGTTCGGGGTAAACCATTTGATCATGAGGTGCGGTCTTACGACCCCGATCTCTTGAAATCTCACATTGTTGCAAGGACACCTATATTGGCAACCTTTGGTTTGTCATTTGCTTGCAAGGCGGATAAACTCGTTTACCCCTGTTTAATACTGCAAGCTCAACCAATTGTTCTCAGCAATCTAATCTCTACTTGGATTTGACATTTCGCTAAACGAGAGGGATAATTTAGTCATTAGTTAACTTTGAAAGAGAGTTAATTGTTAGGAATTCTTGCCCACGAGAAGATACTTATGTAAATTCTAGTTGAAATTATTAATAAAATAAAGTTTGACATTTATTATCTATTTGAATTGAAAGCGTTATTTCTTATTTAATGAGATCTATTAAACATTCATTATTCCATAGCCTCTGTATCTAACTGAGTCACGTGATGGGCACCTGAGTTCGAGCGGTGTGTTAAAACATGGTCGATGACTGATATACGCCTGGAAAACTATATCTAAAGCCATATATGTGGAACACATAGGTGAAGATTGATCACTATGTGAGAGCATTCTACACTTGTGGTAAGTGTACGACTTGGACAGGTCTTGGTGTAGATGTGTCGTTTAAGGACCGTTACGACACACTAACCGAGACCACTATGATGGTCACAGTGAGACTTGATCTAAATCCTGAAGTGATCATAGACACTGGGTTATGTTACTGAGCTCTTTGATTCATTCGCTAAAAGGCTATTCATGCTAATCACAGCTTATGTCTTGGGAGTTTTCTCAGAGCATAATTCGAGTGGGAAATTATTTACAGATACGGAATCCAGCCTTCCTGAAAGAAGGTTAATGTTCTCTCACCTAAGGGTTGATTCCAGAACCGATAGATTGCACGCACTTTCGAAGTAAGTAACGTTCGAAAGAATCTTTCGCTAGGGAAGCAACAATGCTTAGGGCTGATACGTATCAAGGGAAGTATAACAGAATAAATTGACTTCTCTCGACACGGGTTGAACCTGGAGGATCTTGATCACGAACTGGCTATATCAGTGGACACTCGTCACGATGAGTAAATATAATTCTAGTATAAAGGAGAGTTCAGTCTTGGCTTACAAAGTGGAGTATTTGACCAAGATTAAACGAATCGATGAAAAAAGAGAAATGACTATTTTGTCTTTTTCATCGGATTTGTTAAACTTCTATTACTAGGTCCATAGTCCCCGATTCGGCTCTGATAAAGGCGGATAAGAACTTTCGTATAATAATGTTTATCATTATTCATCTCACTTGCTGTAATTATGATTGACAGCATTAATTCTGGAAAACGGGTATTCGCAGAATTAAATAAATATTTATGGTAGAATTGTTTATTTATTGTTTGATCAAGTAAATAAAAAATTATTAATTATTTGTTTATTGTTGGACCAAGTAAATAAATGATTAATTGGGTTTTTAGCAATTGAGCCTTGCACACATGGAAAATTCGAAATAGGGTTTATGGCACTAGGATTTGCGCAAATCTCCTTGGCCGTGTGCCATCAAGTTCGAAAATTTCAAAATTGGTATTTACCAATATTTTCTCTTTAGTTGTTTAAATAAAGGAGACAGAATAATATAAGATATTGTCCTATATTCTCTCATTATTTAAAGGAAAATATTTAGGAGAATATATTTAAAGGGAAATAATATATTCTCCTTTATTATCTCACTAAATAAAATATTCTCTATTTAAATAGAGAATAATATCTCATAGATATTGATCTGATGGATGAGAGAAAAAGTAGGATTCACTTGTTGAGATCCAATGGTCTAGATTTAATCCACTAGTGTGAACACAATACAAGGAAATAAAATATTCTGGAAGGTTCCATGAATATCTCATTTTACTACTATGAATAGGGGTTCATGAGAAGACAAAAATAAGCAATTAATTTGAGAAAAATTCGTGCATCCTAGCCTTCCTTGGCCGTGCACTTCTGCTTCTCTTCCCCTCGGAAATTCGTTTCCATTCTTAGTAAAATAAGAGCGAGATCTCAAAACACCTAGTTTCGTGATCTAGTGAGATAAAGACTGTGCCCACACATCTTTCTTATTCGTCTCGGAGATTACGTTTCGGAAGACTAAGGTGTCATCCTCGAGTCCTTCATCAAGATGACGCAAAGAGTACGCGATTGGTTTATGAGCGTTCTGTAGCTGAACCGAAAATCAATGTAAGTATTCGTTTACTCTTATATCGGTTGCTTGACATATATGCTCTCGTATAATTTTAATTAACGTAAATCTAGATCTTGTCATATAATCAATGAATTAATTAGCTCATGATTAGCCTAATTAATTATTTTTCCGCATTAATATGGTTATATGGGGGAATCATCCCCAACAGTTATTACTAAGACCGAGAACAAATTGAATAGAGCGGGAGAGAGAGCAAGTTAAAGGTATGTTATGTTTGAAGTCTAATGGTAGATATTGTGGTCAAAGACGGGACAACTATTATTTAATTAGAAATATTCTACCGAAATTTTGGCAAAGGTTCTCCTATAATATCGATAAACCAAAAAACATGCAATTTCATATAAAAACATATAGGTACCATCCAGAATCATCTTATTAATCAATTAAGCCCTAAGCCGAGTCTCTATGGCTCGGTCACAACATATTACAATTACAATAACCTGAACTAATAATTTAAGATTAATTTAATTACCATATTACAATTACAAATACAAATTCTATTGACTAAACTAACACATATAACAAATGGCTCGGTGCCAACAATTTAACAATTACAATCAAAACACATTAAAGAGATTAACTACAATTTCAATTTGTAATTACTACATATTAATTCTAACACATTAATATTAATAACAAGTTACTTAACAACTAAATAAAAAAACTCATTAACCTTCAACTAGCAAGGCAGCGACGGCGAGGCAGAAAAGACGGCGAGCGAGGTAGTAACGGTCAATGAGGCCTTTGAAAGATCTATGTCCTCGGCGTCGAGTCAGCGGCCTTGAGAGTGAGAGAGAGAGATCGAGACTGTGAATGTGAGAGATAGATCAGAAAGACAGAGATATAAATAAAGAAAGAGTACCCGAGAGTGAAAGAGTGATCGAGAAGCGATGTTTGTCTCGGGACGCCATATCTCGAGAAACTTTCACAGCAGGTCGAGGCTGAGACATCAACGATGAGACGTGTCGAGGCTCAACGACTTGCAGCAGATCAAGGCTGATACGTCAAGGCTGAGAGTTGGAGAGTTATTGAGTGGCTGTCCGTCTTGGGCCGAGACTTGGAGCGCAACGACGATGTTAGACAAAGGCTGAGAGAGAGAGAGAGAGTGTGTGTGTGAGAGAGAGAGAGAGCAAGAGAACGAGAGACAACAACAAAGATAGACAAATAGAGAGAGAGAGTTAGAGAAATAGAGAGTAAGTAATTGAGAGAGGTTGTGGTGTGGCGTGGCCGTCTGGGAGAGGGGTTGTGGTGGCCGCGTGGCAGAGCACGACAGAGCATAGACAAAGATTGAGAGCGAAACTGAGGGAGACAGTTAAAGATCGAGAGTGAGAGGACCTGAGACTGAGAACTTGGTAGTTGAGGTGGTCCGATGAGAACTTGGTGGTTCGAATGAGGTTTTATGGTCTGGTGACGTGGCTGTGGTGTTTCAACAATGAGACCAAAGAAGAACGCCATCGAGAGGGTTTTAGGGTTTCAGAGAGAGACGGTTTTGGGGAGGCTGTGGTGGAGATGGTGGTGTTGGTGTTGGAGATGGTGGTGGTGGAGAGAAGGTGCAGCAGAGAAAGGGATTTCGGGGAGAGAGAGGTTGTGATGGAGGAGGTCGTGTGGTGGTGGAGGCTTTAACGTGGTGTGTGGTTCATAGCAAAAGGTGAAGGAGTTAGAGAAATGAGAGAAGGCGACAAAGTCGTATCCAATGAATCTTTCGATATGACAAGTCATATACGAAAGACAAGTCGCATCCGAAAAAAAATTAAAAAAATTAGCCACATCATTACAAAAATGAAAATAAGAGGGAACTTTAATCCCGCTTTAAATTTGGAGTATCGAATGCGACTCTATCGCATCCATTGGACAATCATCACACTAAAATGATCGATATTTTTCTGACTTTTTCTAACTCTATTGGATGTGACTAGTTGCATCTATTGCGCTTTTGGATTCGACTTTTGGATCCGACTAAGTCGCATCCAAAAGTCACCCGACGACAATGACCCAATTTGTCATAGTATCTGCAACTCGATAAGGAACTACGGGAGACATAAATTCGCCTTATTATGCACGCGATTTGTTCTTATAGCGACCGAAGTATAAGGATGCTCATGCGGAAATAGAAATCCAGATTTGAGACAACACTTATATCAAACTTATTTGAAAGATGCTTGTCTATGGTTTATTTAACTCTTGCTAAGCCCATAACGTCGAGGAACACGCTACTGACTGTCTCCTAGTTTCCGTCCGACTGAAAGATAGGCTTTTCCTCTATCTGTATTACCAAGGGTCATAATCTATGAGTCTCGAGACTCAGCAAGTGGGAGTCTATCTAGTATTGAAAGCGACTAGATTCCGCATATCCATGTGACGTGCAAACCATGCAAATATGGAAAGCAATAAACATTATGACGCATAGCAATTCTATTGCTAACAATATGAATCAATGCAACATACTTCGAAACACTCAATCTATCACTGGACGCTCGTTCTCAGTTCGCCACCTGTTTGTCGACTACGACCTTTCGAACGTCAAGAAGCCATCATTAGACCCGAACATTCTATTTTTTTTGCGACTTAAAGTTTTAATTACTTGTCTGGGATCCTCTAATGGTACGATCTTCTCTAGAAACCATGGCGGTATAATCAATCGTGTGTTCCTGGACACGTGAAAAGGGAACTTCGGGTCCCATTTACCAGCCCAACAATGTGTTGATCGTGCCGCTATGTGGGGCCCCACTGTTGACACACAAGTCTGTGACTTGCTCGTACCATTGACATCTACTGTTGTTTGTGGTATTTTGTAGCTCTCAAAATATCAGCCTAGATCAATCCTAAGGAAAGAGTCTCGGGTAAAATCCGAGACGATTAATGTTTTGACTTGCTCGATTTAGTATTTAAGAGAAGAATATAGGTTGGGAAACCCGATACCCCTAAGAAAGGTCTCTTGTTTGAATCGAGAGAAGATCAAGGTAAGAGTTCTAACTATAGAAAAATCACAGAAGCTTGGGTGATTTAACATTCTATGTTTGCGCTTATCGGGAAAAACCCGATCAAAATTCAATAACGGCCGTAGCCTAAATCTTAGTTAGTGAATTATTTCTAGGGCTTTAATTACTCTTGATTACTAACAAAGAAAGATACGCAACGAACATGTCAATCCTCTGGTAATGAAATGACTTAATCCTCACTTACCCCGAATTCCAGCTACGTTACTCATACTTCAACGCTTTACCTTGTGTCAATCACTGATACTGCCTGGTGAAGTAAAATATCGAGCGTATTTAGATCTGCCTTCATGGCTACTCTAACCCCAAGCTTTCGATAATAAAAATCGATAATAACTCTTTGTTCTTGTTTTTACCTTCTTCGTAAGTAAATGCACAACTGGGAGAAACAATAGTATATAACCGAAAAAGAAGAAAGACAAAAATGGGAAAAGAATATGTGAGATAATTTCTTCAACAAAGTAGGAAAATACTACAATATATATAAGCATAAAGTTATACACATCATTACCAACACCAACTTCATTTTGACGAACCACGCCGGTCAGTAGAGAATTCGTACTACACATTGAAAGACAATTTCTGAAAAAATTCCTCAACTCAAAACACAAAACCTAGTTTCACTAACTCAAGCTATACATATTACCAAAGTGAAAAAAAAACAGTAGAAACAAAACAAAGACATACAAATCTGACTAAACAATTTGACACCGGTCCGGTCTTATTTATACCAATATTAGTATTTTTTTTATACAAATCTAAAAAGGGAATAACAAAAACCGTATGTACCAAAAAAACCATTAAACAAAATAGTCGTCACAAACTGCTACATGTTGGACCTTTTATCAGACTATTATTGAACAAACTTAGAAAAAAAAAAAATGCCATTTTGAAATGAAATCAAAATATCGGCGAAAAAAACATTTAAAATTGGGTTCGACACACAAGAAAATTAAAATCCGTAGTGATAACAACCACGATTTCAGACACACGCGCACGTGTGCATACTATCAGAAAGACACTAAACTGGAAAGGGAAAATAACACATATATACCATGTGCTTTAAAGAAATGTCGAGTTTAACTTTTGGTTTTCAAAAATGTTGAGTTCATACACTCTGTTTAATTAAAATGACAAATTTTTACCCTGAAATGGATAAAAGTGTTACAAATCTCTCTTTCGTTGATGTTAACTCTTATGTAAGAAAAACCGAATCAAATTCAAACCAGTACCCTAACTTCAAAATTCCCCATTTTGAAATAAAAAGTAGCCTTAAATCAAACTTAAATAATAAAATTCATATATCTCAAGAGATTAATTCATTCTGTGTTCGAATTGCAACTATGAATCCTGGATTCTCTATTCGAATCTGTAATTTTGATGACTATCAACTGTCAATTTTTAACCCTTGCATGTTTCTGTGTTCTCCACAATTTAAAGAATGTTGTTTGTTTTTTCGTTTTTAAATAAATTACATATATGGCGCGAATGAATAAAGATAATTGGTGTCTACATATAAATATTATAGTCAACGTCAATGAAAAGAATATTTATGACACTGTTATCTATTTCAATGTATAATTTCGTCATTTTAGTTAAACATGAGATATGAACTAGACATTTTTTAAAACCAAAGATTAAATTCGACATTTCACTAAAACATAGGGTATATATGTGTCATTTTTCCGACTGAAAAGTGTAAAGTTCATGAATAAAACCACAAGAAAATTAACGCCTGAAGGAATTTTCTAGGTCTTTTTTACAATACAATAATAAGGTTTATGTAACTTCAATTTGTGTTTGACAAGTATTACTCAGAAGTCTCAACGACCAAAACAAATAAAAGAAGCAATCGATGATGAGGGTGATATTAGAGATTAGAGTGAAAAGAGAAGATGGGAAAAGAGAAGGTAAATACAGTGGGAGATCTGACAGAAGACTTTGGAGTTTGGTTCTACCTCGGCCACCAGAGAACAAGTCTTCTTCGGTTTCGCAGTCTTGATCTCTCGACTGGAAATGCCTTCGAATGAGAGAATTGGAGAGTAGTTACGCTTTAAATGGCGGCACAATGTCAGGCTGTTCGAGATCGTCGTTTTAAGGCTCAGATCGCGAATTTTCAGAAGTTGTCTGATATGAATCATGCTAACAATGTGACTTATACGAACTACGCCAACAATGTGACGGTGACCCGGAACCAATGTTGGTGCCTTCGCAAACCAGGATCTCAAGTTCGATGACTCCGCGACCCAATGCCTAGAGAGACGCGAATCTTGGAATAATGAGGACGCCACAAACGAATGTGTAAGTTCGCTTGATAATTCGGAGATGAACGCCACAAGGAATACCTTGATAAGTTCAGAAGTTTCTTCAAGAAACAAAGAGAATTCTCACTTTTTATTATTATAAAAAACGTAGTCTACCTTTCTCATTCATGAAACCTCCTTAAATAAGGAAAATACAAAGCAAATTCGGAGTTCCTGGTTGCCCTAACTTAAATGGGCATAGAAGACATTATTTAGGCCTAATAACATTAAAATTAAAAGGCTAACTTAATAGCTAACACATATGGGCTTCATTAAACATGATTAAAGCCAAAAAACTTATTAAAAAAACTCTAACTTAGTCTATTGTTTTGAATAACGAAAATAACAAATAAGTAACTATGAAATCAAACTCAATATGGGTTTTCTTCAACACTAGTCTAAATAATCAGAATTAACTCTCGCTCGCTACTCTCCTCTTCTTTGATTCCCATTTTCCTCGCTCTCGCCTTTGTATTTCTTCCATTCATCTTCACTTAAGCCATAAAACTCTTCTTTTGAAGTCTTGAACTCTTGAATTTGGAATTGGCTAGTTGAAGCGCCTTTGTTTCTTTGTACGTGGGTTCATAACATCGTCGGAATTTATTCGTATGTTTTAATCAATTTTTCATGATATATGGCTCTATCATCACCATTCACCATCAATTATGTTATGTTCAATAGTGTACGTACAATCAGAAAACCCAATGAAAGGAAAATGAGCAAAAAAAAAAACTGAACCAAAACATTACGAGCAAAAGAAAAATATCAAATATTACATTTCAACTCATTCATGGCACCATGAAAGATTATAATATTAAAAAAAGTTATTCTCAGTTTCTAATACACACCTGTAATTGTGGACGCATATTGTTAAGAACTGTATCAGTCATTGTATCGAAGAAAGGAACACCCTGACGTTGTTTTTGTTTTTGTGTCACCTCATCAGTACGTAATATTTAATATATTTTATATGTGTTGGTTATTATATTACGCTGATGCTTATATTTACCCGTTATATATTTGATGTATTCTTTCTCCAGATTTAAAGTGTTTTTGAAGCTTTTCTGCCGATTGAGAGAAAGTCTGTGACTTCCTTCTCAAAATAAAATAAATAAAAACAGTCTTGGTAGAGAAAACAACCAGCAATGTATTTTTACAAACACATGGTGGGCGTAGCTCAAAAGCGGCCCAACTGCAGACATTCCTACACCACAAATAGGCATATCGAAAGAAAAAATCCGTCATCATTCGACCAAATCACTAAAATAAAAAGTTTTAACGTAAAATCATTCAAATATATTTATGAAAGAAAAAAATCCATCAGTAACAATTGCAATCGAATAAATCTAACAGGAAAATCAATACCTACTTGCAGTTAAATTTTATTACGAATCTTTCCACCTTGCAATGTTTATAGAATGAACTTTTAATACACATAATAAAATTTTAATTTTATAGTTCTTTTTTTATGATTAATTTCACGATACAATGCTTATAGAATGAACTCCTAATACCCATAAAAAAATTAAAATTTATCGATAGTCGGTTAAAATTTAACTGTAAAAGGCTAACCGTTTGGAGAAAATTATGAAATTTCAAAATATTGTATCTCATTAGTAAAAATAAAAAAATTTACGATTCTTTCAACCCTATAATGTCTAAATCGACCATCGAAATAGAATAAACCCTTAAGACCTATAAACAAAAAATATTAATTTTTTGACATTCGGTTAAAATTTTGTTGTTCAAAAATCACCGATTTGAGAAAATGATGAATTAATCGTAGCTAATTTTTATTTTTATTTTTACGATTCTTACAGCCCTACAATGGTTATGTCAACACGGTTTTACACAACAAACACAAAATAGCACAAAGCTTTGGCCAATTAGAAGAGCGTTATTACTTGGACGTTCAAAACCAGCCAAACGAACAGCCGTAATCTGACATCGCTTTTTAAAAATAACCAATCTTCCTTTGCCCTCCAAACTTAGTGTCTCCTCTTTCTTTCAGTGGCCACAAGAAGATTTCCTAATGTTTCATCTACTAAGCGGTAATAATGATCGATCAAGGTGTTTGACGATCTTAGCACTGCATATCTATACCGGAGGCAGTTTAATGGGTCAGCGAGCAAGACTGCTTTCAATCTTCTTGGGGTGAAACCAATCAGCCACATCGTCAACATCGGATACATTTTCTAGACTTCGTGGGATTACTCGAGGTCGGAATTCTCCATTTTTTATGACCTTAACAATTCCTTTGCTACGATCCTTCATTTCCAACTTCCACTTCTCTATCTTCTCGGCGCTCCGGGACAAATCACTCTTGCCACCGGAAATCGGAAAGTCTACAAAATCACAAGCCCCGTCTGATGATTTAAGGCAGCTTTGTTCTCCATATCCCTTTTGACTTCGCTGCTGTGCATATGTTCGAGTATTAATATCGGCGTTTTCAACTGCACCTGTGTTTGTTAGGTGATTTTCTGAACTAGTATCCGCAGAATTTGCCATCTTTGGCCTTCTATGGTCGCATTTTAAGCACGCCATGTTTCTCCTAAAGTTTATATAGTTGCACCTGAACCCAAAAATAGAAAGGAAATAAAATACTAATTGAACACAGTTAGTTGATTAAAAAAAATATAATAAAATGCGATCTTTGTTTTACTTAAAGCTAACAAATAATGCAAGAAAACAACTCACGACGGGCATTCCCATTCCCCAGGACTCAGTTGTCGTTTTGGAGGTTTTTCTTTGCATATACCGCACCTTGTGTTTCTTGCAAAATTCAAAAAATTGCATCTGTAGGAATTCAAAAAAAAAAAAAAAAGTAATTAATAATTGTGAACAAAAAGAGGAACAAGTGAACTTATATGAGCTTAGCGGAAATTACTTGGTGCATATCCAGTCCCCCTTCAGCAAAGGAAGATGTTCCTGTTCCGCCTTGAATTGTTGCAGTTTCACTTCAGAAAAGAGATCACACCGCGAGCACTTGATGTTTTTCGCGAAGTTCAGAAATTTGCATCTGCCAGTACAAAAACCACATCATTATAAGCTTAGTCGATACCAATATGAAAAAAAAAAAAAAAAAAAAAAAAAGATGAGTTTGAGGAGCTCTACTTGGGACAGAGCCACTCTCCAGTTTTCATTGGACCATTTGCCTGGTATTTTTCCCGCGAACTCGAATCATATTCAATTGGTGCAACCTTTTCCAGTGTCCCCGACTTTGGTAGATTTGATTCCAAAGCCCTTTTGCTACATTCTACCATCTCTTTCAGCAAGATTCTTACTGACTTTTCAACTGCTTTGTCAAGACACGGTTCCTTTCTTACTGTGTCGGGGAACTGATCAAGCCCATATGTTAACACGATGCGCATAATATCAACGGTTCGCCCACCTTCGTCTTCACGTGCCTTCACAAAGGCCCTGCCACAGTTTCCTCTCAAATTGCAGGACCTGCAAGTCTAGTGAAACGCATTTGAACTTTAGGAAAACGAGCAAACAATATGGGCTAAGATATGATGATGATGATGATAAGAATTACGATAAGCGTCTATGTAGTCAGAACATACATCCCCTTCGTCAACGCCAACATGTGCCCTCAGACGCTTCCCAGCGTTGACGACTTTACGGTCTAGATTTGGGCACCCAAACGCTGCAATAACGCGGATGTTTTTATTTGATAATAACCTGCAGAAAAGCATCCTTCTCAGTTTCAACTTACAAGAAGCTGATAGATCAGTAATTAATGAGTCGGTTTAATGCAATGAATATTTGTATTCATGGATACTTATTAGCCCTGGTGTAAGGACTGCGTTAACTCAGAATAAAGCGATCAAGCACAGAAAAAACCAGCGGCCAGGACTCAGTACACGAGTTTCGCTGGAAAGCAGTGAAAAACTAAGACTAATACCGGTGAGAATATGTGAGAAGGTGGTGGTCTCAGAATAAGGAATCTGCTGCACTAGAGATTTTTTATTTATTTATTTTATATATATATAAATTTCACTCGAGGGTCTTTTTATTTAATGACTTTATCAGATACACCCACGTTTTACTGTTTTAGGGGAAATTTCATGTGTTTTACACACTCTTCTGAATTTCGTGGCCAGGTTTTGTCAGTTTGATCTCCATTTATATGCAGTGATTTTCCAGCAATAGTTTGTTGCAAACCTAAGGTTTTATCAGTATATGACAAGCTAAGAAAGATTTTCGCTCGTGATAAAATCCCTTTTTTCGACGCAGCAGTTAAAATTTTCACAGATCACCAGAGCCTTAAGTATCTAGTTACGTAATGCGACTTGAACACGAGACAGTGGAGGTGGATTGAATCAAGGAAGACTACGAGTTAAAACCGACAATACCATATCTGGAATGTGATTTTTCTGCCGATGCCTTGAGTCGCAAGACTCGTTGGGATGATAGCGAGTTTAGCATTAGAAACGGTGAACACAATTCGAGACTTTGACTTAAAGCATCGTGAAGAAGAGCACAACGCATATATATGACTTAAAGCATTGGTTCAAAAGGTGAAATAACTTAGCAAACATTCTTCTTTTTTTTTTTTTTTTTTATGTACATAGCAAACATTTTATGATTCAGGCATAATATCAAACAGGTTGTGTGATAAGCCAAAGAAGCAACAAGTCTCACTGATTACCTTATGATATCGAAGCGATCCCTAGAGAAGTTAAGGCAGGCCGTACGGATGAGATTTGATTCCCTGCGACCTAATTCACCATTTTGGAGAGGCGTTTCGTCGCCGTCGCCGAAGTAGCCTCTGCTCAGGAGGAGCTCCATCAAGTTGACCCACTCCGGCCACGGATGCAAAATCTGAGGGCGACGAGCTTGCGCTCCGCTCGCCGCTCGTCTCGACGGCGTTCGGAGCTCGCCGGCCGTGGAAGCCAGGCTGTCGCCGCGGCCATGGAAGTGAGAAAGATACGCGTGGCTGGCTCTGAAAAGCTTATGCATTGACGTAGTGCTCTAGTTCATGCTCTATTGTGAAAATACATACTAACCATGATCGGTTGTTAAGCTAAACGGGAAGGAACGAGAACACGAAAGGTGATAGGAATAAATTCCAATCTCTTCCTTTCTTCGATAGATTATGGAGTGAAACCATAAAGTTATTTTTTTTTTAGTTAGTAATAAAATTGAAGTCTTTGACCTTCCTTTGAAATAAAATAATTAAAAATACATTTGTTCGTTCTCAAATTTGTTTTAAAAAAATACCACAAGCTTCTTTGACGACGACCACCGCTGCCATCTTCGCAATCTCTCTGCCGCCGTCATCTACCGCTACTCTAACACGTCGATAGTATTTACTAGTAAAATAATTATTTTAATACTAAGATATCTTAAGGCTATGAAAACATATACAAATTTATATTACTCTATAAGTATTTGTAATGAGAAATTTTATTTTCTAGCTTTAATTATGAGCTTAATATCAAGTTAAAACTCGTTACTTAACTATCTCAAATTAGATTTATGTTCGGACAAAAATAACTCTTTATATAATCTTCTCAAATAAATAATTCACATTACTCATCTCTCAAACTCCCTCGATTCTAACATTTTTGAAGATCTCCGATAATCTTTGATTATTTCCGACAATCTTAAGAAGACTAACAACAGTCAACTTGACCGATTGAATTTACTGGAACTAGTCACTACTCATGTCAATAAAAAAAATTCGAAGTTTAATATTTCAATTTTAATCCCTTTATTGATTAATATCTTATTTTCTGTATTGATTTGATGCAAGTGTCAGTTTTCACTAAGAGAATATAAAATAAATATCAAATATTAATGTTTTATATGGTTCGATTCCTCCTTTTTATATTTTTTTAATAAATCATTTCATTCTTATAGGTACTACGGTAAATAGCGTCAGTTATTTTATTTTATATATAATGGGAAGTCGTAAAAGAAAGATAGCAAGATCATATGACTGGTTCTAAATAAAATGATCATATTATTCAACAATGAAAACTTCATTTTTTTTTTCCTCTAATGAGCTTGCACAGAGGACAGTTATGTTCGTTAGAGGTATGCGATTCAGGCAAAGGTATGTTAAAGAGAAAAATAGTCTCATAGGATTCTGAATATCCAAAAAGAAGAGAGTACGTAATAGGGAGTTTATTTTCATAACGGGATTAATTAATTTATATCACGGTGGTGATTAACTCCCGTAACTATGAGAAATGCTCTCGTCGTAGCGACCTATTTGGTAAACCAATTTTTTTTAAAAATTAAATTATACCACGAAAGAAATCATTTCCCATCGTGCACAATGCAAAATATCATTTCATTCTACATCTCGTCGTTGCAATTAAAGCAGCTCTCGCTGCAATGATACATCTCTTCACCGCAGCGATAGTTTGCAAAGTGTTATTTTGACAGAACTCACAACCGTCATCGAAACACCGGTTTTCATAATTGAAGTCTATTTTTGTTGAAAAGATAAAGAAAGAGAGAGAATCGGAGAAGAGAGAGAGAGTGTTCCGAGACTTTGAATATTTCCTTATATTTGATATGAACTTGTATCACCTATTTATACATATGGTGGATACAAGAGATAGTGTAATAAATACATGTAATAATACTATTTAGGAAATAGAAAGTAATAAATGTTACACAGAAAATAAGACATGGAAAATAGATGACAAATAAATGTAACACATTTTCCCATGTGATATGAGTTCCAAGGAGTGAGGAGTTCCGAGACATGCTTGTCAGGAGGAAGGCACGCTTGTCAGGAGGAAGGGCGAACTGACGAGCTGACGAAGTGACCCGGGAGGGCGAACTGACGAGCTGACGAAGTGACCCGGGAGAGCGAACTGACGAGCTGACGAAGTGACCCGGGAGAGCGAACTGACGAGCTGACGAAGTGACCCGGGAGGGCAAACTGACGAGCTTGATTTCAACACTCCCCCTCAAGCTTGACTGAATATGTTGAGGAGGTCAAGCTTGCTGCATAGCTCGGAGAATGTTGCTCGAGGAAGGGCTTTGGTGAGAATGTCGGCGAGCTGACGACCTAATGGAACGTATTCAATATCGATTATTTTTTCTTCAATCTTTTCACTGATGAAGTATGGGTCGATCTCGATATGTTTTGTTCTGTCATGATGGACTGGATTTTTGGCTATGCTGAGAGCAGCTTGATTATCGCAAAAGAGCTTGATTGGACCGTCGATGATGATTTTGAGGTCGTCGAGAACTCTCTTCAGCCAGATGCCTTCACATACTCCGCTTGCTAAAGACCTGAGCTCGGCTTCAGCACTACTTCTTGAGACAACGGACTGCTTCTTGCTTCGCCAGGTAACAAGATTTCCCCAGACGTATGTGCACATGCCTGATGTTGATCGTCTGTCTGGAACATATCCGGCCCAGTCCGCATCTGTGAACACTTCGACACCACGACTTCGTCTTTTCTTGAAGGAGAGACCAGTCCCTGGGGCAGCTTTGAGGTATTGGAGAATCCTCATAACTGCGTCCATGTGAGTTTTCGAGGGATTACTCATGAATCCACTTACCATACTCACTGCGAATCCAATATCTGGTCTCGTGTGAGTTAGGTAGATGAGTTTTCTTACGAGCTGCTGAAATCTTTCTTTGTCGGTGGCGGCCTCGGTGGTGCGAGCTAGAAGTTTCACATTGGCATCCATCAGAGTGTCAACTGGTTTACAGCCAAGCATGCCAGTTTCTTTGAGGAGATCCAAAGTGTACTTGCGTTGGAAAACAAAGATGCCCTTTTCCGATCGAGCTACCTCCATGCCGAGGAAGTATCGTAGGCTGCCGAGGTCCTTGACTTCGAACTCAGATGACAAAGTTTGCTTCAGTCTCCTGATCTCTTCTAGGTCGTCTCCGGTGATGACTATGTCGTCCACATACACACTCAGGATGGTGTGCTTGCCTTGTGTTGAGATCTTTGAGAAGAGTGTTGGATCGGCTTGACTTTGTTCGTAGTCGCAACGCTTGAGTACATTGGAGAATTTCCCAAACCATGCTCGTGGGGACTGTTTTAGACCGTACAGAGACTTCTTGAGTTTGCAGACTTTGTTGGCCCCTTGATCATTGTCGAAACCTGGTGGGAGTTGCATGTAGACTTCCTCTTCCAGTTCGCCATTTAGAAAAGCATTCTTGACGTCGAGCTGACTGAGAGGCCAATCTAAGTTGGCTGCTAATGAAAGAAGGATTCTGATGGTATTGAACTTCGCGACTGGAGCGAACGTCTCTTGGTAGTCGATGCCATAAGCCTGAGTGTACCCTTTAGCGACAAGACGGGCTTTGTATCTCTCCACTGTGCCATCTGGATTATGTTTGATGGTGAAGAGCCATCTACATCCAACAGTTCGCTTGCCTGGTGGTAGTTCGACGATATCCCACGTATCATTCTGTTCGAGGGCTTGGATCTCGGCATGACTTGCGTCTCGCCACCCGGGACTTTGAAGGGCTTCCTCGATGGAGTTCGGTACTTTTCCTTCATCTAACCTCGCCACATAGGCTTGGTAGCCCGTAGATAAGTTCCCATAGTACACGTAATCCTCCATCCTGTATTGACCACACGACAGAGCAGGTTTTCTCAATGCAATTGGTAAGTCCGGAGATGAGGTGTTACCTTGTTCAGTAGTGTCGTGGTTCAGGTTCGAAGAGACATCTAGTTCGCGAGCTTGTACCGGACTCTGGGTGATGATCAGTTCGCATGGAGAGGGTTCAGAGGCTTGCGAGCTGGGAGTCGGTGACGAACTGGACGGACTGGAATGACTGGACGAACTGGATGGACTGGACGAACTGGGAATATCTTGAACAGGTGAGGTTGGACTTTGAAGCGAGGTAAATTCTGGGTTTATGATGAGCCAATTTGGTAAGTCATTTTCATCATTCTCCCCCTGACGAGCTGAATTGGCGAAGTAAAGACTGAACTCATGAAAAGATACATCCATTGAGACTATGAATTTTCGTGATCGGGGTTCATAGCATTTGTAGCCTTTCTGGGTTGCTGAATAGCCAAGGAAGATGCACTTGAGCGATTTTGGTTCAAGTTTACCTTGGCCATAAGAATGGGTGAAGACTGAACAGCCGAAAACTTTTGCAGGTAGGGTTGAGATGAGTCGAGAGTGAGGGTATGTCTCTAGAAGGACTTGAGATTGGATTTTATAGCCAAGGACACGAGATGGCATTCTGTTTATGAGGTAGGTGGCTGTGAGGACTGCTTCTCCCCAAAAATGAGATGGGACGTTTGAGGAGAACATGATGGCTCGGGCGACCTCGAATATATGTCGATTTTTCCTTTCGGCTACCCCATTTTGTTGCAAGGTGTAAACGCATGAGCTGGACTAAATTATGCCATGTGTTTTGAAGAAATCGCCGAGCTCGGAATTAAAGTAATCTCGAGCGTTGTCTGTGTGGACAATTTGGATGGAGGTGTCGAACTGTGTTTGGACCATTTTGTGAAAGATTTTGAAGAGGTTGGATGTTTCAGATTTTTGTTTCATCATATATATCCAACTGAGTCTAGTGTGATCGTCAACAAAGAGAAGAAACCATCACACTCCAGTGATATTGGAAACTTTTGAGGATCCCCATATATCACTGTGAATTGTGGCAAATGGGCGAGATGGTTTGTACGAGGTGGGGTGATATGAACTTCGAGTATGTTTAGCGAACTCACACATGTCACACTGAATGGAATTGATATTTTTATTGATAAACAAAGAAGGAAATAGTCTTTTGAGATACATGAAATTTGGATGTCCTAGTCTAAGGTGATTGAGCATGATCTCTTTATACTGGGGTGATTGTTGGGCGAGCTGACACATGGCGGGCTGATCTGGCTTGATGACATAGAGTCCGGTACTTAGCTCGGCATTACCAATCTGTCTCCCCGTGACTTGTTCCTGAAACACACGTGAACTTTCATAAAAAATAGTTCGGCACTTAGAGTCTTTGTTGATCTTATGCACAGATAAGAGATTGCATTGCAGTTGGGGAACAAAGAACACTGATTCTAGCCTCATGAACTTCGTCAAGACCACGGTGCCAATACCAGTGACTTGAGTCTTGGCTCCGTTGACGATGGTGACTGATATGCTTCTATTACAAGCGGAGTAAGTTGTGAATATACTTCGATTACCAGTCATGTGATCAGAGAGGCACCGGAGTCGACAATCCATGTTGTGGGATTCTCTGAGCTTACATGGAGGGCTCTAGGAGAGTTACCTAGAAAACCAATGCCCGAGTGTTCTCCACTGAGTTGGACTTGTTGGATAAGCTTTTGGAGAATAGCGAGCTGGTCGTTGCTGAAGGGAGATGAGTCCGAGGTCGAGGTCGAGGCAGCGGACGAGGTGGATACTAAGTTTCCGGCTGAGTTTGGATCCTTAGTGTCTCGGGTTGACTTCGAGCTCGGTGGTTTCCCATGCAGCTTCCAGCAGGTTTCTCGGAGGTGTCCAGGTCGTCTGCAATGATCGCAGTAGGGGCGAGGTTTGCGAGGACACTCTGTTACGACGCGAGCTGCAAGTGCTTCGTCTCCATGCGTGGTGAGGGCAGACGAGTCTGAGGATGAGCTCGGAATTGAGCTCGATTTGATGACTCCAAGCATGAGTTTCCTCCTACTTTCCTCGTGTCTGACCGCGGAGAAGGCTTCACGGAGTGATGGTAGTGGTTTTGTACTAAGTATCCGACCTCTGACCTCGTTGAGATCTTTGTTGAGTCTGGATAATAGTTTAAACACACGTTTGGTCTCCACTATCCTGCGGTAGAGTTTTGAGTCTTCGGGGCAGGTCCACTGGTGATGTTCGTAGAGGTCGATCTTCTGCCATAGATGCGTGAGCGAGCTGAAGAACTGAGTAACAGACATCTCTCCTTGACGTAGGTCGTGGAAAGTGTTATCAGTTTCAAACAGCTCAGACACATCTTCTGAGTTGGAGAAGATTTCTCTAGCTGCTTGCCAGATTTCTGCTGCCGTTGGGTAAAGGAGGAAGGTTTCCCCGATTTCAGGATGCATAGAGTTTATGAGCCAGGACATCACCATGTTGTTTTCTGCCTTCCAACTCTTGAACGCCGGATCTTCGATATCAGGAGATGTGGCCGCGCCTGTGAGGTAGTCATCTTTACCTCGTCCCGATATGAACATGAGCACGGATTGAGACCACTGTAGAAAGTTGTGGCCATTAAGTTTGTGGCTCGTGATATATTGGGAGAAGGATTCAGATTGAGACTGAGTGGGCGAGGTCTGAAAGGTGGTCGGAGTAGTGTTCATGGTGATTGATTTTCCCTGCTCTGATACCATGTTGAAAATATAAAGAAAGAGAGAGAATCGGAGAAGAGAGAGAGAGTGTTCCGAGACTTTGAATATTTCCTTATATTTGATATGAACTTGTATCACCTATTTATACATATGGTAGATACAAGAGAGAGTGTAATAAATACATGTAATAATACTATCTAGGAAATAGAAAGTAATAAATGTTACACAGAAAATAAGACATGGAAAATAGATGACAAATAAATGTAACACATTTTCCCATGTGATATGAGTTCCAAGAAGTGAGGATTTCCGAGGCATGCTTGTCAGGAGGAAGGCACGCTTGTCAGGAGGAAGGGTGAACTGACGAGCTGACGAAGTGACCCGGGAGGACGAACTGACGAGCTGACGAAGTGACCCGGGAGAGCGAACTGACGAGCTGACGAAGTGACCCGGGAGGGCGAACTGACGAGCTCGATTTCAACAATTTTCATTTTGGAAAATAGACAAATCGGGACTTTCCACGATAGAAAAAAAATTACCATAGAAACTCTCTCGTATAAGCGACAATATTGACATTTTTGTCAGAGTTGTAATACTATATATCTCTTGAATAACTACATTCGTTAAACATATTAAATTAAACAAAAAAAAATTTAGGTAACTAGTCAACTAAAATGTTTGAAATTACTATATAGCCAACGTTTCGTAAATATTAGGTAAATAGTCATAATGATGACGTGATATACCTGATTTACCCTTTTATTGAAATAAAAATGAAAGGTATTTACGTCAATTTATACATGTAAATACATGGACGTGGTTATTTACTTAAAATTTACGAAATTTTAACTATTTAGTAATGTCAAACTGTAAATATGTTTATTTATCTAATGGACCCCAAATTAAACTTGTGGAGTCAGATGCTAAGACGGTAGTGCAAGCTTTGGAGAGGAAATCTTCATTCAAGAATGAGTTTGGTTCCATTTTGTTTGATGTATCTTGTTTATTGTCTAACTTTCCAAGAGTAGAGTTATCTCACATCTATAGGGAAGCCAACATGGTAGCCCATGAGTTAGCAACTTACGCTCTTTCCATAGATGATAAACTCATTTGGTTGGAGGATTTTTCTCCTTCGATAGAGTCTGTAATTAATCAAGAATGTTTGTGATTAATAATAGATTTCTATTTTTTTTTTAAAAAAAGCGGTTAACAAGTTTGATAGTCGTAATAACGTTCTACGGCCGTCAAAATCAAACCGTATCATAATTTGCTTGATCGCATATTCTCATTTGTGTATTAGTGACGGAAAATCAATAGACTATAGTGCAATCTTTCACATATAAATACAGACTGCACCCCATAATAAAAGTCACATATTTTGTACAATAATTTTTAACTAACCGTTGTGTAGTGCAAAATATGTACTAGTGTTGACTTTTTAAGGATCACTTTTCCCTGAAATTTATATTATCATATTTGGAATGAATGTTACTTTACTCGATAATCAATAAACCACATGGTAATTAACTAGAAAAAAAAAAAAATAAATAAAGAGTTTGCGGGGGTGCTATTTACAGTGCGTGATTGATTTCGCAAATTTATTTTTCAGAAGAAAAAAACACATTAACATGTAAGAAGTTAAATAATAATTTTGTTTCTATACGGATATATTGAGCCTTTCGAGCAAAATGTCCAACGCTTCCTTCATCCACCAGTGCTGGCAAACTTCTCTAGCTTCCGAAGCTGTCATCTGTGAAAAATATAATTTTAAGAAGACACATCTGATTTTACAGAGATTTTTCTATAATAACTCTAGTTTTGATAGCGTCACACCATCTTTTTCAATTTCAAATTCAATAGCTGGCGTGTTATGCTAATTACCATTATTAATTAATAACGTTTATTTTACGTACGTACCCAAATTCTACGTCGGACGTGCTTCTCAGGCCAGAGATCAAGTTGGTCCTTGACGAGCAAAGGGAACATATAGCCTTCGTAGTACGTGCCTTGGCTTTTGCTCATGAAGCTCCACTTTCCTAGTTCACACTGCCATGCATACCATCATAAATATAATATTATGAACTAAAAATCTATATTTGAAATAGTTTTAAAATGAGATTTTGACACATATATTACTTGCTTCAAAATCAACTAAAATTTGACAATTCTATTATTAGAATCAAGATAGAAAATTATTTTTCACGAAAATATTTTTTCGTGATCGATCTGTCACAAAATTTTAAAATCGGTCACGAAATATAGAATTTTATGATCGAACTATCATGAAATTTTGTATTTCGTGACCGATTTGTCACGAAATTATGAAGAATAGTAGAGTCTTTAAATAAATTATTTGATAATAAAAAATATCAAATTTTAATTTTTGTAAATTTTGGCAAAATGACATAAATTTAATTATATTTTTGTCAAAATTACATTTAAAATCTGATCCTTTACCTATGCAATTATTTAATCTCTATCGAACAATGGAAGTAATACCTCAACGTTGCCAAGTACACCTGCTTCCTCAAAGGACTCCCGCGAAGCTGCTTCTTCTAGAGATTCGTCGATTTCCCAACCACCCTGAACAGAAGAACATAATTGAATATATGCAAGAAAAATAAATAGAACTGTTCAAATGACATCTAACTTAATTATTATTTTATTTTGTCGCCTAGGGCTACTAATTATTTAATCTTTCTTTTTCTCTTTTAACTTTATTATTCGGCCTTCCCGGAAACCAAACTGTCTTTTTTCAGTATAATGTTTATCCGTAACATATATATATATATATATATATATATATATATATATATATATATATATATATATATATATATATATATATATGTTCATTTTATCACTGTCGATCTTTAAGACAAAGATGTAGTTAGTCTATTTCAGCCGAAGAAAAGGAAAGGAAGTCAACTTTTTAGAGTCAATCTGGTACAAATGACAGAGAGAACTTTTTAAACAATTGATTGATCATAAAATGACTTTTATTCTTTTTACGAATAAAAATATTTACTAATCGTATACTATTAGGTGTTTCATCCGAGATCAATCAACAATAAGATGGCTCTTTGTGTTCAATTATCTTAAACCGAATTTTATGACCAATGCTCGTTTGAAATTTGTACGCTTTGATATCATCTAAAGCATAACGAGTTTCATCTAAAAATCAATTGACAATTAAGGAATAGAAGGAATAGGAACTCATCACATAAATCTTGTTAGTTAACACGATATCAGAGTTCCATAAGTTCAAACGAATGATGATAAGAGAAAATGATAAGATCCAACCCAAGATGAATGAGCGCAAACATGTAACTGATGATATTTGATATTAGAGCTAAAGTGCAAACATGTACTTGATCCAAGCGCGTGGAATCCAAATCAATAAAACGTTAAAAAGAGTCCTCATCTTGAGGAAGTATATGTTAGGAGTCCCATGTTAAAAAAAAGTATAAAAATTAATAAGAGATTATCATCCCTACTCTTTATAGAAAGAGATGAGTTCGAGTCATAGTGAAATCAGATTTCCATAGAAAAAAAAAATGAAACCTTGATTTATTCCTCTAGAAAGCAAAAAACAGAACTCCATTATACTCTAGAGTTATATAATTTTAAACTTGTGAGTGGGATAAACCACTATAATCTTATAATAATGTCACGTTTATTTATTTAGAAAGATTAAATAAAAAAAGAATGATTTTAAAACCATGATCGTTTAAATTTTTTTTTTTTTTTTTTTATCAAAATCTATTAATTGCTTTTAATTTTAAAACTATGACCAAGTTTGTCAATAAATGTAGTTGTTTGTTGCCATGTTTGTCCATAAACACAGTTGTTTATTGATAAGTAAACTGTAATAATTTTGGAATTAAAACAATTAATATATTTTGGTCTCAAAAAATTTAAATGGTCATAGTTTTTGTATAGTCTTAACATAAATGTATAAATCTTACTGTCAAATAAAGATATACTACTTAAACTATTTATTTAGTGTAGATCCTTAACTTTGTTAAAACTATGCATAAAAATTAAATGGCTTGCCTTGGGGAACATCAATGCATGTCCTTTCTGGGAACTGATGACCAGAAACTCCAATTCATCGACAGTGGAACCATCTTTACCATTTTTGTAACGATAGGGTATACACCTGCAACAAATGTTCTACTATTTTTATTACTCATATATTTAGCTAAATTTCTACCTATATATACCACTTTATATTTATATATATATATATATATATATATATATATAATTATTTATCACTTAATAAACATTCCACAAATATAAAACCCGAAAAGAAGATGAGGGAATTTCAAGGGAAGTTTATATTTTACCAAAATAAAATAAAATGAGAGAGAGAGAGAGAGTAAACACACCCTACGACTTGGCGGAGGCCCATCTTGCTATACCTCTGCAATTCTCTCCCCGTCCGAGAAGCCAAGCAAGCCATTCCTTATTTATTATTTTTTAATCTTAATAGTTTCACAGCTCTAAATTCAAATTCCGACTGTTTAACCTCGAAATAATATTTATTGAGTGACTCGGGAAACCGAGAATATATTAACAAGAAAAGTATTATATAACAGTTAAGCAAAGGCTGTGAGGAAAAATATAACTGAGAGATCGACTTAGAGATTAAGAATTCGGCGCTAAAATGAGATGGGAGTCAAAAGCTTTTAGTTTTGGTAAGGCAAATAAGGGTATATGATAGGCTGGGAAAACCCAAAGTTATATATAGCCAAAGCTTCCGACGCGATATCATTGAGAAATTTCTGACATAAATATTATATATAGAAACACGTAGTTTATTCCTAGTTTTTTTTTTCCTGTGTCCTATGTGCATGCGTGCGCTTATTTATTTTTAAATTGTTATATTAAACTTAGTCAATTTTTTTTTCTCATCATGTCGTCCTCGGTATCGTCAGCCTCTATTTATTTATGCTTTGACGATTATTTTTTTTTATTTCCATGCGAGCTTTGATGAGCTTCCGCGTCATACCGCAAAGTTGTTTTATTTGTCGTAATCTAAGACTCCAAGCTATGTATGGCTTTTTACATGCAGAAATTGACTTGTAATAACAGGCCCACGTGAACATAATGACGGAACGAAAATAATTTATTAATTTTTTGGTCGGTACACTATCTATAGGTATTAAGAAGCCTAAATTATATGGAGATAAATAAGAGGTGACAAAACATTACACACGTGAGAATATGCACATATTCAATGTTGACAGACAAAATTATTACAACAATAATCTCACGAAAACATTTAGTTCGAGTCCGCAGTCCCGAAAACTCTTAATGTCTAGGTAAGATTATCTCTAAACATAGACGAATCTAATAAAATATAGCAAGTAGTAGAGGATGTTGAACGATAGGTGAAATTTCTACCGTGTGCTCGTGTGTGTGAAAATGTGTATCTCTCATTTTCAACAATCTCTTCTTGTATGTATAGGCCTTGGGGTCGAGTACGTGGAGTGATCAGTTCCAAGTCTCTGGTGGTTATCAAGTAACCGCTCCTAAAACTTGTGTAGTGAGTGGTTTCCCCATCTGCTCGGCATAACCGTCGAAGTGAGCATTTTACTTAAGTTTGAATTTGTTTATACGTGTTTATATTTGGTTTGACTAGTCTTTGACCTATCATCTTCTATTCTCTCCAAAGTTCTGCTTGATAGGGTTCGTTGTTAACTTATGAACATGTCGTTCCTTATCTTTAGTGAGTCATCGTGCCTATTTGACTCTGGCTCGATGCTGGTATCCTTCTGTTCTCAGTGCCTCCGAGCTCTTGCTCGGACTAAACAAATTATATGAGGAACAACGGTCTTCCAATTTCTTAGTATTTTAGTAAAAATGGTAAGAAACTATATGTTTTGATCTTCAATTCAATTAACCTCGAACACTTTTTAGTATTTTTATTCTCGGCATGTTCCGAGAACATTTTGACATTTTACTCTGACCCTTGTTTGGTTGTTATTGATGCGGTGTCGCTTTGGTTGTATTTGCTATTGAATTTACGTGACTTTTCACCTCCGTCGTTTGATTCAGAAGCTTCTTGGATACGCTTTATCTTGTCCGCATATTTTGGGTATAAGTAGCCTTTTCCGAATTTTGAATTCATTTTTGCTTTCTCTTCGGATTTTCAACACTTCTTTTGTCTTTTCGACTTCTCGGACGTGCTTTTGGCGATTCCCGTGACTTTCACAGCTTTTCCAGTCGAAATTTTGTTTGGGTAAGCTTATTGGCGACTGTAATCAATTGTGGGTTCAATGCATGTTCATTTCCGCTTAATTTTTTAGGGATTTACGCAATTTTTTCTGCTTACTTTATATTTGCAATTCTCAGACCTTTATGCTTCCCAGCTCTTAGGGTTTTTAGTTTTCGGTCTGAATTTGTTAGGAAATTGAGGGTTTTTCGCATTCAGACTTGAAATTTGATCCTCGACTGATTCGGAGGACAGATTCAGATCCCAAAGACGTCATCCTTCCCTCTGGGAATGATGTTCATTCCATTGTACAGACTAATATAACGTGCCGGAGACCGGCTGGGATCAGCCCGTTTTTGCAATTGCCTTGTTTAAAGTTTATCACCGGCCTCTTGGGCTTTCCGAGCTCGAGAATAAGAAACTTAAGGATACGATTTTTTTTTAATCAATCCTCGCACTTGTGTAGCTCTTAGCCTTTATCGGTATAAAGCTTCTTTTGCCCAAATACCTCTTATTATGAGCTTCGCTAATCTCATTTCGCTTATTCTTTTTGCCTAAGGTCCCACAACTTATCATCCCAGCATTTTATCCAAGAACTTGTATACCTGTGCTGACTCTATATTGATTCTTGTTATAGAATCATAGAAAAAAAATGTTCATTTGTCTTGTTGTGTTGCTGACTTTGAAATTAGTGACTTTTAGGCTATCCGCACTTTTATTATCCCCGTGTTTTGTATTTTACAATGATCATATCCTTGGAAGCTGAAATGTCTTGTTGTATATACATTGTATGCATGAGAGAAAGATAACTCATTGTCCCATTTGTATCCCCTCAAATTTCTCTCTCATGGTAAGCTTCGCTTCCGTCGCAATAATATAGTCCCGCAAGTCGAACCACAAGGCACCGTACTGGGCCGACCCAAACTCACCCGAATTCATTAAGGTCCCTAAGCGAATTAATATTTTGGGGGCCCTTTGATAATAGTAAAAATTTAAATATAAAAGAAAAAATATGAAAATTTAAATATTTTGGGTATATATATATAATATATATTTAAAATTTTGGGGCACAGCCCAATCGGAAGCCTAAGGCACTGGCCTTGCTCGCCTATAGTTAGGGCCGGCTCTGTCACCGTAAATCCCAAAGAAGTTACACTTGCTCTCATAAGATACCCTTGAAGTATGCAAACGAGGTATGAAGCTGGTGATTAAAAGATCAAGTTCATCATTGTTTGCGACATGAATTCAAGAATCATATTGCACAATTTCATCTAAATTCATACATCGTTTTCATCATCGTTTGTTGTAGGATTTCTAGGAAATGAAGTCTATCATATATTATATGGCATATATGAGGTGGATCCATAAGAGGAGGTGTGGCGGATAAAGGACGAGAAGGTGGAGCTCTCGTAGGATTGGTCATAGCTAAATCCACTTCTAAACCCTTCTTCAGATTGATCTGCAAGCGATCAAAGATCTTAATCTCTATCCAGGCGAACCGCCAACATTGGAAATGCGATAAGATGCAAGCATCATATGAATATATTAAATAAAATACATTTAAGAAATTCAATAAATATGAAAGATAGGTGATTTCATTTGTTTTTTTAAAGGCTTTTGAAAAGTCATAGAGCGTCTAATTTGGTTGGCCAAGAATGCATCATAGGAAAACGATCGCCAAAATGAGTTGCAAAATATTTTTTTAATCTTGGGAACGATATCATATGACCAATAGCAAAAAACGTGAACATGACCAACTAATTTGAACTTCGTGGCCTTATCTTTGCATGTAGAATCTATCAACATATTCTTGCAATTAGTGATATAATTATTCAAATCAACAGATAATGTAGTATACGTCTCTCCCCAACTCAATTTCCCTCAAATCATGTTATATATAAACTTTACATTATCGACTAGCTCCAAATAATTCGCATTGACATGTTATTTGGCTTTTAGATGATAACCCTCGACAAATATTGCCAACTTGAGCTCAAAAATATCACCGAGAACTTGTCACATTGCAAACACCAGTTGAATATAGCTCAATCACAAATCATTCGATAAGAATGTACTAAGAGATTAGGCAATCGCTCGCGAGGTGGTGGTCTTGTTCATCTGGGCTGGATCCATCCTGTATGGTTAGACGGGTAATGAGAGCACAACCTCTGCGAATATGCATCTCTCTTGATCAAAACTAAAATGGGTTTCATTGTTTTTTGGTGACTAGATATATTGAAATAAAGACTAAAGTATGCCAACGAACTCGAACGAAAACTCCAACCCAATGACAAATTGATCGGAAAAAGTGCCCTCCAAACGCGATATAATACCGAGATCACCACCACCAACAACATATGCTAACATCATATGCATAAAATAAAATAAAATAACCTTAGATAATAAAACTCACTCCCATGTTTATTATATATCAAATCAAATAGGGCACTAATATCTATTATAACATGAAATTACAAACTAATTTATTTTGCTAGAACAAACTTCCAAGTTTAAGCAATTCACCAAACAAACAGGTTCATATAATTCTTCGACCCAAGATATATTATAAAAAATATTATCAAACTAATAATTAGATAAATAGCCATCAAATCAAATTAAGACATATTCATATAACTAACACAACTTCATAAAATTAGATTAACTAATCAGCACACTCAAATTAACACATCCATAACAATCAGCAAATTACATATTATCATATTAACAAAATAATAAAGCATTCCCCCTAACTCCAAATAAACCATTCAATATGATTTAAAATCTAAAAATAAATTTGCTCATACCTCGTCTTTAATTCATCGTTCAAGGTCTATTACTCTTTTACAACGTTTTCCGTCACTTTCCATCTTTTTCCCGTCGCACTGAGTGTATAATTATTGTATTTTGACGTTCCTCATCAGTTTTTTATCGTACGACCACCTTAAATGTATATAGCTTCTCAATCCTTTTTTCGTCGTAAAGGGCCACAAATCTTCCATTCAGTGTCGTTAAGAAATAAGGAAAACGGTACTAACTGCCGATCTTTTATCATGTTTCATGTTTTTCTTCTACTAGCTAGTGCGTAACATTTACATATAATTTAACACTAAATAGCGGTGTTAATTTGGAAATAAACTTTTAATATGACATATAAACCTACTCCTAAAAAAAGGTGGTCAGCTATGTCCAAATCCCAAGAAACAAATCTTGAGGTCTAGATTCAAACTTCAATACCTAGCCCAAATGAAATCAAAGAGATCATGAACTAATTTCTTATGACAAATCAATCTATAACCTATTCTAATGTCTTCCATGGCTTAAAAAACTGAAAAAAAAAATTATGTTCCACTTAACATCGGTCTTTAGTAGACGAAAACCTTAGTATTTCTCTTCCCTTTTAGACTCTTTGTATATTTACAAAAAAAAAAAAGGCTATTATATAGATTTTGTGTTAACCGTAACAAATTTCATTATGTAGACCTAAAAATTAATAAAATATCAAGACTAGACCTCTTATTTTTAAAATATCTAAAAATGGATTTTTATCCTTACTTCGGACAAAAATATCTTTCTGACTATCGTGACATACAATGACATACGATGTCATACGATGCGTACGATGCCATACGATGTCATATGATGCTATATGGTGAAGGATATTTTTTCCCAAAAAAAGAATAAAAGTTTATTTTTAGATATTTTTGAAGTGAGATGCTTAATTTTAATCTTGATATTTTGTTAATTTTCAGTCCAGAAATTTCTCTTTATTCTGTCGTAATTTCTCTTTATGCTGTCGTTTCAAGGTATCTCGTCTTTCAATTCATCACAACTCCTATGTTGGAGTCTCAACTGGTTCAGTACAGGGGAATAATCGCAATAAATTAAGGAGAAGAGCCACCCAACTTCGCTCCGATCCTACAAGAAAAGTAGGTAATTCCTTGAAATTGGTCTTCTTCATAGCAAGTTTGATCAATCTTCCGCGTAAATTTGAAAGATGCCTCAAACTGAATTAGAACTTGCGTATTAACAAATCAAAATTAGGGGTTTTCCATTGCAATGCATGTTTTGAATTCGAATTTTGTTATGCTTGAAATTCGAATTTCTGGATGTTGAGTGACAGCGAAGAAGAGACAAGATGCGGCAGAGAACACCGGGATCCGGTAGACCTTCGGGAACGGACGGCTCTGATTTCTCCTACCGAATGGTCGTTGACTCTCGTGAGTTTTAGATCTACCTAGTAACTCTCAGATCAAATTTCTCGACTTCGTTACGATGAACTAATCCTTGAATTTGCATTTTTAGGGTATCAAAAAGTAGCTAAAGGGAAATCCCGCCTCTCTGCCCTTTTTCTCGTTCAGGTAAAGCCATGCTCTGGAACTACAGATCATCGTTTATCTAATGCATAATGTTCTAATGTTATATAAACACTTACACTACCAACAACAAGTATGTTCTATAAAATGGAATTCGTTAATATCCGATCGAGATCGATTTGGACCATGCAATTTTTGTTTTATAAATATATAAAACCTTGAACCATGCCAATAATTCGGTTTTAGTGATTGGTAACGATGATATTGGTCTATTGTAAGAAGACCGCCTCTCACTATCCCAAAATCAGAAATAATAAAAAGAAAACAAATCGCTCATATCCTTACGGTATACGTTGAGCAAGAAAAAGGCGATTTAAGAAGCGAAACAAATGTTATCCTTCTGTGTGAAGGGTTTTCCTTATTTTTTTTTTTTTTTTTTTTTTTTTTTTTTCAAGAGTGGAAGAGTTTATTCAACACCAGATTTGACTAGTTTATTGTGCAAATCCCTGTGAAAAAAAAATTAAAAATAAAACGGTGGATATAAGTTTATGATTGTTGGATTTGGTTTTTAGGACAATCTTGAAACTGTTATGACATTGATTTTATTTCTAGTCGTAAGCTGCTATGTCCTCCAACCCCAACCAATTATATGGTCAAGTGGGTTATCGAAAATTCAGGTGTGAGTTTTGGGTTTCGAATTGCAGGCTGTCATCCACGTGGTGGGAGTGTTGTACCGATTTTTATTGACGCCGTGGCAAGAGGAGCTTCCCAAGATTGTTATCTCATCTCTTGCAATCGGCTTTGTTTTTCTGACGATCGGGGAATTAGGTTCTTATCACCATCCTTTCCTTTTTTAAGTGGACATTTTCCATGTACAGCTCTTAATAATGTTGCGATTGTTGGGGAAAAAGGTCGACGGCGCAGCCGAGCAAGCTTGTTGAAACTCTACATGGTTGGATCATCAATCACAACATGTGTCGTTCTTGCCTTGCTTGCTTTGGGAAATTTCTCACTAGAGGTAACATATGATAAATATCTTATTTGTTTCTTAGTGTAAGACTCGGGGAGACTAGATAGTGATAAATATCAGGTGAGTCACGGCATGAAGTGGTCAGCTACAAGGACCAAAGTTCACATGCCCTTAAGTTTGTTTAGTCCAGAAAAAGATAATTATTAAAAAAAAAAAAGATTGACTAATATATAAGCAAACATTGACCGGTTTGACAAATATTTTCTATTATGTTAATGATTGTTTGTACCTAATTACTGTGCTGATGATTATTAGGGTATCAAGCTTCGAGGTAATGGGGCTGCAAGTAAGTTTGAGCGTCTTGAGACGTCACGCTTTTTACTTGGTAAGCACTCCCTTAAGTTGTTGATTATATAGCATTTCAGTCGTTCTCATAACTATGTTGAACCTTTTATTAATATATTTTAAAATACATTCTAGAGTTAAATAACTTATAATCTCAAAAGTCTCGTTTAAATTTTTGACAACTCAAAATTATTTAAATTTGATTCAGTGTAATATAGTCAGATTATGATTTAGTTCCTCCTTAATAAATTAACAAATTGTTTAAATTGACAGTTAATCATTAAGTTTATAAAATTATAGAAATCTTAAAAAGAATAACTCGAGTATTATTAAATCAAATCTTTTGCTCTCAAAAGTAGTTTTGAGACCAAAATACAGCTTGTGTTAAAGTTCAGGGAGTATTTGTGCTAAAAATACATTGCATTTTGCGTTGTTTCAGTGAGATTTTTTTTCCGATAAAATGTTTCTTATTAATGTTTTTACAGGATTGTTGTTTCAAGTGCTAACACTCAGCACAACAGTGTCACTCATTCGAAATATGTCTCCTCCCAAGAAAACCTCATAAGTTCGACTTCATATCTTATTTATTTATTTTCATTGGGATTTCATGGCTTGTTAATTTTTACTAAGTTCTATGATATAGTTGATGAAATGAAGCTATCATTCTTATGCTAACAAGTAACAAATCCTGTTCTTGAGGACAGAGTCAAACGGAGCCAAAAAGCATTCAACCTAATATTTAAATGAAAATTTTGATTGGGATTTATTATAAGGTATGAGATGCTACTCATACCTGTTTTGAATTCCTTTTTTTGTTTATTTACACGTGGCCCTAAATTTACAACTAGTTTGGAAAAGATGAAAATACAGGAATGAACAAATTTGCCAATACCTGATTTGGTTGGACAAGTGAATTTCCGTGAATATCATACCTCGACCCTGATGGTATTTTTTGTGCAGACTCGCGTTCATTCGCCCATAACCTTCGGTAAATGTCTATTTTTTTTGCCAAAAATATTTTCTTGCTTAGGGATTGTGCTTAGGGTTTGAGTCATGATCCTAGGTCGGGATTGTACATAAGGTTTTCTTCTCTGGACTCTTTTCTGAATCTGATGAAGCAGTTTTCTTTGTGAAAGTAGCAGTACACCAAAGTCTGATCTCTTTTCCTCCGGATGAACAAGGACAAAAAGTGTGTTCTAAAAATTAACAAATATGTTTTATCGGTATATTTAAAAATTAAGAAATAAGTTAAAATATGGTTTAAGTTATCGAAGTGTTGAATTATATATTGATTGTTTAATGACTAAGAAAATACCAAAAAAACTAAGTAGTTTGTACTCCAATAAAAAAAAAAATTATAGAAATTACTCTACTACAAATTCAATGATATCACACACACATATAGTGAGAACTATTTGCACCCACATAAAAGTCTATTCTCAATGAACCCAAGTCTTCTAAATGCGGTTAGAGGCACATCAAGGATGTCTTTCAACTCAAGTTTCCACAATCGAAATCAGTATTCTTCAAGAGCATGCCTGTCAAGATTGGAGCCAAGAATTTGTCCCTCAAGAACGTCATAACTCTCCCTTGACACTGCTGCAAATAGCCGACCATGTAAGCCACAGAGATCAACCGAAAGGATCTCCACTTCCTCTCTCTCGCATATTTCCTCAATCCCGTCTCGATCCTCTCAAACTCATCATCATCGTCGTCACTGTTCGATTTCTCGCGAAGCGCCTCAGCGAGACACCTGGCAAGGATCACGCCGTCTTCGAGCGCCGAGCATCCTCCTTGGCCCACGTCGGGCGTCATCGGGTGGAGCGCGTCGCCGGCCACGCACACGTTGCCTTTCGATATGTTTCCGTACAAAAGCTCGAAAGGGTTTCTGTATCCAAGTTGAGATTCCAACATGGAATCCAGTGATGTGTTCTCTATCACCGCTCGCTCTTTCTCTGGCATTTTTTCAAGCTTGCTCAGCACGAATCGCTTCATTTCTGCAGGATACTCTCC
This sequence comes from Urtica dioica subsp. dioica, assembly GCF_054948205.1. Lineage (NCBI taxonomy): Eukaryota > Viridiplantae > Streptophyta > Magnoliopsida > Rosales > Urticaceae > Urtica > Urtica dioica. The sequence continues at coordinate 36,245,209 of NC_142763.1, forward strand.
TAACCTTTCCTCTACACCCAACAAGAGGATAAACCAATAAAAAAAAAGTATTTATCGACTAACATCGAATATGCTCAAAGATCTCGTATTGTTAGAGTAATAGAAATTAACAAACTTGATTTACTCCTCCTGTTATCAATTGATTTTGAGATAGAATCTATCGATTTCGAGATACAACCTATCAAGGAAGGATTTAAGGGAAAAAGTGAATCCGAGGATGCAAAAGATCTCACATCAGTCTGATATATATATAACGCCATTAAAATAACGTGAATTTACAAGATTTACAAAGGAGCTACTTATTTCGTTCATATAAATTAAAAAAAAAAACGTCGTTCGTGTTTAAGTTATCTGTTCATTTCTAAATCAATATTTTAAATGAAGAATCTAGACTTTTCAAATAGCTTTTAGTAAAATTTGATCTAAGATAGATTGACTTGATATTTAAGAGTCATTTTCTCAGTTCTAGCATTATGAACTGAGGGAATTAAAAGCTGAGGGCCAAGTATTTTACCACCTTCAGTAGAGGAGGGTCTCCAAGTAAAGAACCAATAAATA